>NW_023601543.1:21416727-21619099 GCF_014898055.3 Talpa occidentalis | reverse complement strand
TTTATGTGACATATAAGTATATATGAGACATTGTATCTGTATAGCAATTAGTATAGCACTATTTTATTTATTTTTAAAGATTTATTTATTAATGCATACAAGAACTGGGGTACAGGCCAGAGGTGCGGGAGGGTGAGAGGATTCACCAGTGACAGAGTGCAACAGAACAGGCAAAACTGACTGAAATACACTGCTGAGGGGAGCAGCGGACGAGACAGGAGAGGTCAGCTGCTCCATGTGGGAGTCTCAGAAGCCGGCCGGGATCGAACCTGTGCTGCAGAGGTTGCGGACAGCTTCACAGCAGTGCGCTCAACTGCCTGCGCTACCAGGGGAGGCCCCTGTAGCACTATTTTGAAGATAATTTCTCCTATAATCCTGCAACTCCTTGCCCAGTGCCTTGCACATCTCAGATTTGGTGTTGAATAAATACATTTAGGATGATCTAGCAATTAGGGACTTCAGTTCTCATTTGCTTGGCATTCCTATCTGCTTCAATATTTTGCACACTTTGATCAGAAGGCATTCTCTATAAAGTGAAGTTTCAAAGGGTATATGCATACATATACACACATACTACACCCACACCTGCATATCTACTTATATCTATTATCTTTACTAATTTTGGGAAACAGACATGCCTACTGTGAATTTTCTGAAATGTAAATTAAAAATTCTCTCAATTTTTTTGCATGTGAAATGTGTCTTGGGTTGTTGGTACTGAATCATTCTTTTTTGCCATTAATAAGATTAATCACTTGAGGTATTCCAGCTTCAAGTAGAGTCAATGAATAGGATATATGCACTAAGAGTGCAAGGATTCCTGGTTGTAGTTTCCTGATTCTGTTTTATTTTAAAATAATCTTTAGATTTCTTGTGAATTTTAAAAACAAATGGGTGGGAGAATTACTGATGAATTAGGAGTTTTAAAATGGAAGTTCTTGCCTGTGACATTTGAGATAATTTGATTGTGACGCATATCTTGGTAATAAGCAGGATCTATTTTTCCCTCTGCACCATTTGCCTTTTTCTGTTTTCTATCAACATGCACATCCATGAGTTCATTTCTTTTTTGTTGCTTCTGTTCTTCTGTCTGTTCCTTACCACATTTCTCACTCCTTTTCTTTCCAACCCTTTTCTTATGTTCTGATTATAACATAAAAAGGGTTTGTTGAGTTTTGAGCATTTCCTCTTCAAAATTTAAAAAGTGAGGGGACGGAGACATGCATAGGCAGAGTACAGGGGATTGTAAAAGTTGCAGTGAAACTGTTATGTACGCTTCTGTAATGATAGATACATGTCGCTATACATTTTGTCTAAACCCATCAGAAGTACAATACTGGGAGCAAATCCTAAGGGAAACGACTATGGGTGAGTGAGATAGAGTGTAGCTTCACTGATCAAAACAAAAGTGACATTCTGGCGGGGGAATGTTGGTAATGGAAGGAAGATGCCCTCCTTAGGCAGGGAGGACAAGGAACTGAACTCTGTACTTTCTGCTACATTTTGCTGTGAACCTAAAACTGCTGGACAAAAAAAAATATTTTTACAAAGTAATATGCATAAAATATTTTATATTTTTGCGTGAAAAATAAATGTAGTTCTTTTGTGCTTGTGCTGACCTTTTAATGTTCCTATCTGTCATTGGCCCTAATTTTTTCTCTGTCCATGATAGTTTGGAAGGGTGCATTCCCAGCTCTCTTGCCAACTTGTTTGGCACAATTACCAAGACTGGCAAATGCAGATTGAACGCTTGGAAGGGTTTGGATGAAAAGTGCTAGATAAAAGCAAAGCACTGTTTTTGGTAGAGTGGGGGTTTAGGAGTTAGGAATCTTAAGGTTGACCCTGGAGGCTACACATTGCTCCCTGAAATGGCTGTGTAAACCTCTGAAATCAGGGTGAAGAAGTACCTACCTGTTAATAAAATTCAGGCTTTGGCACAGCTGTATTTGCTCAAGTCCCTGTGCAAATCAAACAGCATACATTAGGGAGATCTGATTTTGAATAAACTTAATAGAAAGCCTTTGACTGAGCAAAGAATCCTTAGTTTTATCTTTTGTGAGGTAGGATTTGTAACTCCTGTGCCATTTAAACTCAGATTGTTTTGGTGCCTGGAGAGAAGAATCTCTCTGGTAAGTTGTATTAACTCCTTCAGCCCTGGGGAAGCCATTTAGTCAATTATTGCTTCTGGTAACTAAATAATACCCTTGTCACCTGAAAGATTTAAAATAGCCTTTGTAAGTGGCTCCTTGTCTCTGAAAGAACATGACTCATTCCTTCATTACAACCTGAAAGAAACCCAAGTGTCAGAAGATACTGGGAAATGGACTAAAGTTATACTTCCAAACATTAATGCTAGAGGTTTTAAATATTAGGTAACCGATAGGAGTTCAAAGTTGATGGTTGGAGCCACTTTATTACGCCTTGGCTAAAATGGGAGATGGTAGATTGACATTCCTTTCTAGAACATTCCTTGGGAGAAATTCTTGTTGCTGCCATTAAGGGTCTGAAGTTCTGGCTGTACTCTGTGTGGAATAGGCTATTTCATTCTTTTGTTCAGGGAACAACCTCTGACCCCCATATTTCTGACTGGACCATATTTATACATGGCCTCATACTGATTCATCTGCCAGCTTTACTGAGAATTGCTTTTCCCCTCAAACAGTTTTTGGATCCATGTTGTGGATACATGACCAGTGAAAGGAAACTAAGTGCGTTAGAACAAGTCTTCTGTAATGCCGGGAGACAGATTACATTTTCTATACCTCTTAAAACCCATGTCCTTGACAATGTCATATGGGGTGAGATTGTCTAAGTCTGGGTCAGCTTTTGCCTTTCGTTAACCTTGGTGGATGGAAAAATATGATCAGGGTTCACCCTATGGAATCATTGCTTAATATTGTAGAGATGACTCATTGGAACTAGTGTGTTCAAAAATCGCTTCCAGATGTGTAGCAGAAACTTTTCCAAAAGTAAGAAATAAGTGTTGGAAAACTGGGTTAGTTTTCTTTTTAGGATCATAGTGCCAGAATGAAATCTTCTTTTATATGGTTTAGTCAATATGTATTTAGAATCTGCTCTTGTTCACTCACTGTTAGACTGGCCCCCTTGTAAGTGAGGGGCTACCTTCTTCCTGCTTCCTTACCGAATCAACTTCTGCCCTTCTGCCCCCTTCCATAGTCTCATGATGATGAATGGTCTGGAAGCCTTACCTAGTCCCTCAGTCTCTGGCCTCATTCTTTATCCTTATCAGCAAAGGTTTACTGACAATTCTTGTGTGAAGGCATTTTCCTTGGGACTCTGGAGGATGGAAGAAAGATCTGATTGGAGAGCAGCATCAGATGTAGGGATGATACAGCAGAGTGACCAAGAATGTGAGCTTCGGTGTTGCTGTCAATGTTGAAATGCCACTTTCTGCTTGTGGAATTTTGGGAACGTTACTTAACCTTTCTAAGACTCAGTTTCGTCATCTATAAAATGGGAGTGACGGTGATGATAATACTGCTTCATGAGGTCTGTGTGTGGGGCTCAATGAGATAATCCATGGGAAATCCTTGGCACTGGCTTAGTGTTAACTATTATTGCTCTACCTGTGCCTCTGTATGTAGTGTGTGTGTGTGTGTGTGTGTGTAGTTTGAGTGGTGTATGTGTAGTTTGTGTGGTGTGTGTGTAGTTCATGTGGTCTATGTGCGAAAGGCGAACAGGAAATGAAAGGTCAGTTGTTGATCCGCACCCTCAAAAAAGCAACAACAGTGTTTGATTTTTGGGGGCTCTTTTAAAAATTGACTTCACTCCAGCAGCGAAGTCCCTGGCTTCTCCCATTCAATGGATTTTTGGTGGAGAGAGGTAATGTGTTGTCATCTCCTTGGAGGCACCAGATGACAGATCTTACAGAGCACGCAACAGTCAGATGGAAAGTATTTGTAAGTAGCACAGCTTGGAGCCCTTGCAAAAGTCCAGCCTGCTTTTACTAGGTGTTTTTGGTAAATAAAATCTTACATTTTTCCTTCTTTTTTTTTTTTATAACTTACCTGTTGTGTACTGTATTTGAGCAGCTTTCTATTATTGCTTGTAATTTTCCCCACAGAGCTCAAATCAGTCCAGGGGTTTCTCTACTAGCATGTGATAAAACCATTTCTCAAATGTGAACATTGCTTGACAAAGTGAAAAGATCATAACTATTACCATTCAGTAGAAATTTATGTATCTAATCTTTTTGGAAGAGTGAAAAATGCTTATGAATTTGTGAGATGACTACAGAAACGACTGTGCAGTGGTTAAGAGCATGCAGGTCAATGTTAAATAGCCCTGGCTTTGAATCATGACTGGCTTAGATTTCTGTTGCCATATAACAAATCACCATACATACAGCAGTCTGAAAAAACACACACTTCTTATTTCATGGTTTCTCTGGCTCATATGGGCAGGACTCACCCGGAGGCTATGCAGGGTTTACAGGATTTGGCAGGACAGCATTTTCACCTGGAGTCTCGGGTCTTTCAAAGCTATTCAAATTGGAATATTGAGTTCCTTTTGGTTGTAGGACTGACTGGCTCTGTTTACAATCTTGCTGGCTATCTGCTGGGGGTAGCTGTGAGCTCCTAGAGGAAACTCTGAGGTCTTAGCCATGTAGACCTCTCATAACATGGCAGCCTATATGTTCAAAGCTAGCAGTTGAATTTCTTCCTCCAGGAGAGGCCCATTCCCTCTCCTAAGGATCCCCTGATTAAGGCCAGGGCCCACCCAGGAGAACCTCCCTTTCAATCAACTCAATTTGTTAGTAACCTAATCGGGTGAATGATACCTTGTGGTATTCACAGGTCCCATTTACATTCAAGGGGACATATTTTTACAGGGGTGAATAGACTGGGGGAAGGAATACCTTGCTGGCACTATCACTGACTTGGGCACCTAGCCCAAGCTCTTCTTAGTCTCAATTTCCCATTCCTAAAATGTGGCTATTGATAGCATTCTCTATTTCACAGGGTTATTGCATGAGATAACGCACATAATGCATTTGACATAGCACCTAGCGCTTAGCAAGATTTTAGTGTGGCTTAGAATCATGGTAGAGAAAGGGCTGCCTCCTCCCCCCCATAATGAAATGGCTTTGAAGGTAGAGAATGTGAGCTTATACTAAAGGAGTTGAGAGGCTTTGCCTTAATGGTATAAGTATAAAAAAAAAACTGGGGCCGAACAAGCAAGGATTGGCGAGGGAAGGGGATGACCTGGTACTCGCTTGACTGCTCATGGTTACAAGACAGTATTCAAAAACAGACATGGGAATAAACAACAGTAATGTGATTTATTTATAGGGAGGCAAAAAAGAAAAAAAAAACCCTCTAAAACCATGATATGATACCAGCTTCCACCTACTAGAATGGTTAAAATTAAAAGATTGACAATATCAGGGGATGACCAAAAAAGAAAATGGGGGAAAATTTGGGAGAGCAGAGCTAGCGAGCTAGCGAGCTTGTAGACCAGCACATGGCCAGTGTAGTCTGCACCACCCCACGTGGTGTCCGTGTTACAGAGTCCAAGGCAAAATCTGCACGTAGAAAATGGCGACTGTCCAGTGATTGGAGACCAGGAGGGTCCAGGAGCCAGCCACAGGAAGAAGATGGTAGCTTGCCCACCTTGAGGAAGAAGGGGTGGCTGCCAATCAGAAGTGTTCATCTGTGTCCAGAGAAGCAGAGAAGAGGGAAAAGAGGCAGATTGGAATGCAGGGGCTGAGATTAAGCCAGTGTCTTCCAAGATAGTCTGCTGCTCCAGCTTTTAAAGTCTTCATGGCTGCACTGCTCCTCCCCTTGCTCCCAACATCTCCCCTGCCGGCGGGTGTTAAAGCTCCACCTTCTACCTTCTAGTGCCATCCACTGCCTCAGAGGTTGTTGGTCATGTTTGCAGGGCAGGGCCAGGATATCCACAGAGGCGGCTGGTCCACCCACTGCACATGTGTTAAGGGCATAGGGAGCACCAGCCTCTGCACTCTGTGCTCGCGTCCTGCTCCCGGGCAGCAGCAGCTGCAGTGCGGCCTGTGTGACCACGGGGGCTGACAGCTACAGCTGGAAGGTCTGCTGAGCCCAGTGGGGAGATTGGCAATGGCAGTGACTACAGGCCAACCAGCGTGATCAGGGTTGGCAGTGCTCAGGGGCCATAGGGACAGCAGCCTGGGTGATTGGGCCTGGCAGCACACAGACCTGAGCCATTCCTACCCCCCAGGCGGGAACTCCAACTTGCCCAGCCCTATTGGCCTGGTCTGAAGGTCGCTCTTCACATTTCCTAAGAGTAAAGGTTATTAAACACTCAAATTTCTGAGCAAGTTGTCTTGGAATGTCTGATTGAAGGCTTTCCTACAGATATCCTTCTAATTGGATTCTTTGCTAAATGAATGCTGTGTAGTATTCATTTCACACTCTCTCCTGCCCTGGGGTTTGAAGTATATTTCCTAGTTAAAAGGAAAGTTTCAAATATTTGCTTATGAAAACTCAGTTTGTACATCAGTGATCTAGAATTGAGAATCCCTTTGCTAACAAATCCTTACTTTGTAGAGCAGGAAGTAGAGGTTTACAGAACCTGCCCTGGGTTTGAACCTTTCGTCTAAGAACTCACGATAGTCATGGAATTTAGACTTTATTCATACACATAAGGTACTGAGGCACAGCCATCGCAGGGGGTCTGAGTATTGTTGCAGGGCTAGCCTTACAAGAAAATGAATGTGTTGCTTCATCTCATTGCCTATATAATTTAATTATACTCCAAAAATACTTGGAAAATAAACTTGCACGTGACAAGTAGTTGTTTGGAAGCTCTTTTGCTGGTGGGAGTGTTGGGGGGTAGGGAGAGGGGTAGAGTGTGAAGGAAAGAGAAGGGAGGGAGGTTAAGAGAGAAGGAAGGGCAGAGACACAAAAAAGGCAATGCCTGCAATTTATAAACACAGGGATTCTTTGGGAGTTTCATTCTTCATCATAGAAGGGAACTTCAGTGTCATTTTCCACAATAATGATGTAAATTTTCCACTCTGGTCAGTAATAAATTGGTCAATGATTTAACGGATTGTCTTGTTTGTCTTCCATGTGAGAAGTTTGAGACCTTGAGTGTGTGTAGTCAACCATCCAGAAAAAGGGGAGCTTATGAAATGTCTGACTGATGGAGCCGGGAGAATTTAAGTCTGGAGGATCCCATGTCCCCATTACCCCACCAGGCTCTTCTACCACACCCAGCCCGTGTGCCTTTCCTGTTACTTGCACTAATGTGGAGTCCTAGGGCATTAGCTGCCTCAGGAAGAGCCATGTTGTGGGAGGAGGTAAGTTTTTGTTACCTCAGTCCTTATTCCTTACCGAAAGAAGAAAGTCCAAAAAGAGGTATAAAGATTCCCTCCCCTGTTATACTTTAGGATGTTTGCCTGCTCCCTAACCATTTTACTGCAAGCTTCTTTAAAAACTAAAGTTGTTTATAGTTGCTTGTTGATTTTGATTTTTACTTTGTATTAATTAGTCTTTTTCCTGGTCCCTTATTTAGGTTTCCTAATTCCTGCTATGAGTGGGACCATCTGGTATTTTTCTTTTTCTTTCTGGCTTATTTCGCTGAGCATGATCCCTTCCAGCTCCATCCATGTTGCTGCAAATTGCATGTGTTTATCTTTTTTGAATGCTGAGTAATATTCCATGGTGTATATGTACCAAACCAGAGACACACGGGGTTGGGGGGGCAGGGGGGGAGGGCAGGAGAAGGGGCGGAAAGAAGAAGGATTAGGGTCAAAATAAGGGGGGGTGCAATTGTATGGGTAATATCACCAAAATGAAAATGCATACATTGTGCAAAAATTTGTGAAAAATGATGTAAGAATTATATAAAATAAAATATTAAAAAATAAAGTTGGTTAAAAACTTTTGTGTATCAAGGGCCTGTTGGAAGAGTGAAAAGGCAACCCACAGAGTGGAAGAAAAGATTTTCAAAATATGTATCTGATAAAGGATTAACAGCTAGAATATATGAAAAACTACAACTAAGCCACAAAAAAACCCCAACCTTACTTTAAAATAATCTGAGTCAAAGAACCCGAATACATACTTCTCTGAAGAAGATACACAGATGGCCAGTACGCACGTGAAAAGATGTTTCATGTATCATCAGGGAAATGCAAATCAAAACCACAATGCAATATCTGGTCACACCTATTAAGATGGCTGCTATCAAAAAGGAAAATAAATGTTGGAGAGTCGTGGCAAAATTGGGACCCTGTGCATTGCTGCTGGGAATGTAATATGGTGCAGCTGTTGTGGAAAACAGCTTGGCAAGTTGCTCAAAAAATTACATATGGGATTACCAGATGATCCAACAATTGCACTTTTAGGTGTAGACCCAAAAGAACTGAAAGCAGGGACTCCTACAAATCCTTGCAGCTAATATCAGCATTATTCACAATAGCCAAAAGGCAGAAACAGCCCTAATGTCCATCAGCAGATCAACAGAACAAGGGCCTTGCAAACATGCAAAATGAAAGAAACTAAACACAAAGGGATGAGTGTTGCCCTCAAATGGATAAGCTAGTTATTTCACTAGCAAAATGGGTTTATTTGGAAATGATAACAAAAACAATTTGGAAAGTGGGATGTCATGGGGAACCATGCACACACTTCCTGTAACAAAAGGGGAAAAGTTCTATAGATTTTAGAGGGGCTGTTGTAAGCGAAGAGTCCACTGGAGGAAATGGAGTTCCAATTCAGTGACTTCTCATTTGCTGGATTATGGCATTGTCTTGTTGGCTGAGCTGTTGATGGGCAAGAAAGTCCCTCCTTTCTCCTGTCCGGGCAGCGAAGTAGCATCACTTCCTGGAAGGCATGTCTTTTCCAGCTGGATTCTGTAGTGTGTGCTGTTTGCGCTTGGGTGAGAACTTTTCTAGACTCTTGACCTCTTTTTTTTTTTTTTAAGATTATTTATTTATACAAGCACTGGGTACTGTCAGAAGCACGGGAGGGTGAGAGAATTCACCAGAGCCAAAGCGGGGAGCAGAACAGGCAGACTGACGAAATACACTGCTGAGGGGAGCAGTGGGCACAGCAGGAGAGGTCTGCGCGCTATGTGGGACCCTCGCCCAGCGGCTGGGGATCTAACTGGCGCTGCAGAGGCTGCAGGCAGCTTCGCAAGCCAGCGCTCAACCGCTGTGCCACCGGGGAGGCCCTTGACTTCTTTTAAATAAGGTTATTTTGTATTAATTTTCACATTGGAATAGGCAAATCTATAGTTGAGGAGGAGTTAGTATTTTATGGGCACAAAGTTTCTGTTTGGGATGATGAAGGAATTTGGAAATGGATGGTGGTGGAGGTTGCAGACAAGGTAAATGTACCTAATGCCTTGAAGTGCACATTTAAAATTTTTTAATGGAAACATGTATATTTTGCCTTAGTAAAAAAAAAACAGATAAAATTGATTATATGATTTTGGATTATAACAGCAGACTTGTTTATCTAGAAATATTGTGGGGGGGGAGTAGAAAAGGAAAAAAATATCACCTGTAATTCCAGCACTCATGAGCCATAGAACTTTAATGATTTCTTATTACTATAATTACTTTAAAAATTTTTTTCCTTTTTACTGAGGTGACATTGATGTACTGACCATAATTACTTTTAGTTACTCTCCCCTTGTCAGTAAAAATGGCAGTCACTTTCTACCACTTCCCGTCTAGGTGGTACAATGGTGCCAGCTTATTCCCTGTTGAAATTTTGGTAAACCTTAAACAATCCACAAATAGAAAAGGAACGTCAACAAGATGTCTAACAATGAGAAACATGGCTGTCGTGGTGGGTATTCTGTGACAAAGCCTTTCCGGAGCAGTGCGGTGCTTCTTGGCCATGACGTATTGTGGGAGCTCCAGCTACGGGGTTATGGAATGTATGTGTGAAAGGGCTGTAAAGGCTTTCGTCATTCTCATGCTACACACTGAGCCCTGGAACAGTATCATCTTGAATTATTTTTTCTCACATTTTATTGATTTGCCAATCTTTTACGTAACTATAATTTGGGGAGTCCAGTCTCTATATGTGCACATGTTTCATTCACCCTCCACCAAAGCTCCAGCGCCCAAGTCTTGTCACCTGCTCTTCTCTCTCCTCTCTGGCCTCTTCTGCCTCCCCTCTGGTAACCAGTATAATTTTCACAGAATCTAAGAATTTGTTTTGTTTTGTTTTGCCAGTTTTCTTTGAGTGAAACCATCTGCTAACTGTCTTTCACTTTCTGGCTTATTTCCCTTAGCATAAGCACCTCAAGGTCCATCCTTGGCTCAAAGGCACTATTTTACCTTTTTTAATTGTTGAATATTTCATTGAGTGTATATTCCACAGTTTCTTTTGTCATCTGTTGATGGACATTTAGGTTGATCCCTTGACTTGGCAATTGTGAATAATGCTGCTATATGCATAAAGCTTTTCATATTAGTTTTCCTCTTCTTTGAGTAAATACCTAGCAGTGATATTGCTGGATCATATGTCATTTCCATTTCTAGAAACTGCACCAATTTACACTCCCACCTGCAATGGATGGGTGTTCCTTTAACTCTTGCTTCAAGTCCTCACCGTGGAATATGGCTTCATACTGAGCGGCTCTTGCTTTAAGAGGGGGCGAGGGTTCTTACCTCCTGTACCCACTCTCAGCTGTTCTGTCTACTGATGCCCCCAGGGCCTTCCCAAAAGAGCTCTGCCCACAGGTTCCTGAGGGAGAGAAAGAGGCTGAGGGCACTGCTAGGGACTGCCTCTGACTGTTTGCCCGGTCACCACCTGAAATGGCTGCTCTCGGGTATGGTGTTTGTAAGAAAGCCAGGGTGCGAGCTTTAGACCTGGTGAACCTTTCTGAGTTCTGGAAACTCTTATTGTTGTAGGCCTTAGGTTGCTCCTTCAGACCTCTGGTGGTTGGAGGAAAGAGGAAAAGACTGTGTGGTTTTGCAAGAGAATGGGGTGACTGATACAGAAAGCTAGTAAACATTTCAGTGAGTTCTGCCTTGAATTCTGGAAAGAGATTTATTTGCTTTCCTGCTTGAAATTGGGATATTATTTCATTTCAGGATGAAAATTGCATCAGAGTGGACTTCAATGGCAAGAAACTCATTGGCTCATCTTCTGCCTATATAATATTTATTTATAGCAGAGAAGTTGTTGCCGGAATTTTCTTGATTGTGAAATCAGGAAGCAGGTAGTGAAGTAATCACACCGATTTTCTTCCTTAAACGCAGAAGAATTCCATATGCAAACAAGTGCTGTCCTTTGAATAGTGACCAGCAATGGGCGGCCACGAAATTGCTCCCAAATGTCATTGCTCAAAACACAGGGTATTTCCCTCAACGAATTTATGAGTCATGACCAGGGCCTTTACTGGGTAGTTCCATCTCACATACTATATGTATTTCTATCTTTAGACAAGAACCTGCATTTTGGTAATAAGGGAATATGATCCTTTAAAAAAAATACATGATTTCTAATGTTAAAAATGTATTTCTCTAAGTCTGTAGTTACATCACTGTTGCTATCTGCCGCTTCCAGCCCAGCCTCCAGATTAACCTAAGTCTAGTCATTTTTAGTTAAATTCTTTCTTAGGCTGGGGTTCATATAGCCTGTTAAAATCCTTACAATTTTTATTTTTTTTAAAGATTTATTTTTTATTTTATGCACACAAGAGCTGGGGCACAGGCCAGAGGTGTGGGGGAGTGAGAGGATTCACCAGAGACAGAGCCGGGAGCAGAACAGGCAGATCAACCAAAGCACACTGCTGAGGGGAGCAGCAGGCGAGACAGGAGATGTCTGCTGCGTCATGTGGGTAGGTAGCACCCTGGTCAGTCAGAGATAGAACCTGCACTGCAGAGGCTGCAGACAGCTTCACAGGCTGTGTCTTAACCCCTTGCGCTACCAGGGAGGCCCAAAATCCTTACAATTTTTAACATCTTGTGTGAGGACTTGGATAAGGATTTATCTTGTTTACTTTGGAGGTTAGTGTATCTTGCACACCTAACAGGTGCTCAGCAAATCTTTGTTGGTGGACATGTGTTGGCCATCAGTGGGATTTTTGCACACCAGGCCAAGTTCTTTATACTGTGAAGTTTCTGTAATTTGGAACACTGTAGCTATAAGAAATCAACAGTATGAATCCCGTTTGGAAGGAGAAAAAATAGAAAAGAGATGGAGGAACATCAAAATGGTAACAGGGGTCATTTATTAGATATTCAAAGTGAGGATTTAAACCTGGGAAGCCATAGCTGTTGCAACAAATAGGAGTTTGAATTTAGTTTATGTAGGTAGGAACAGTGAGCCACTGACATTAAAAATATAATTATTCTTGGAGCCTCCCTGGTGGCCTAGGGGTTAAATCTCAGCGCTATCACTGCCACAGCTTGAGAGCAATCCCCAGCCAGGGAGGTGGCCCACAAGGCACAGCAGACCTTCCTTGTCTCTCCCGCTGCTCCCCTCAGCAGTGTATTTCAGTAGATCTGCCAGTTCTGCTCCCCACTCTGTCTCCGGTGAATCCTCTCACCCACACCCCCACACCTCTGGCCTACACCCCAATTCTACTAAATAAATAAATAATTTAAAAACATATAATTATTCTTAACACAGGTGGGGTGTGGTGGGGATGGGGCTTCTGGTTCTAAGTTGTCCCCGTACACAGATACATCGATGCTATCAATCACCCTGGAAAGCAATGCACGATTTAATTTCTTTCTAAAGAAAGTACTGTGGAGATGCAAAGGCTGGATGCCGCTCATTAAAATCTTCCTGTCTGGATCCTTGGTCTTTGGTAAAAGCATTGAAAAGACTGGCTTTACCCACAGGCAGCAGATATTGCATGTGACTTAAGGTCTGTGTGGATGGTTTTGGTTTCTTGTCTAGAGCAGGGAGGGTCGTGTTTCTAGGACACCTTATGATATGTTCATAGCACCCAGTTAGGATGTTCTGCAGCACTAAAGAAAAGCAGGGAAACATTTGTTTGATCCTGGTCAGGGGAGGGCTGTGGATATGGTTCAGAATGACAGAGTTAGTGAGAAGGCTATTGGCTCTGGGGTCCAGGTTGATTTGAAAACGGTAGCAGGACAGGAATGTTCCTCTCCATTGGGTTATTTTAGTCTAGTTGGAGAATGTTCTAGGGAGAAGGTATAGACATTCTTTTCTAGGGAAAACAGGTTGTGTCATTAGGATAGTGATTCAGCCTCATGCTATGGGTGAGTGACCTGTGCAGGCAGGGGCCTTCTAAGTCTAAGGCATTTGCAGGAGACAAGGGTTAGCATTGCATTGTTTGCTAGCAGGGCTCCTTTGAACAGGTACCCTAGTGTGTAAATTTCAATGAGAATTTTGGAGCACGTGGTCCTCTTGAAGACTGGGAAGAAGCAGGAAATGTTAATGCTGAGGGTTAAAAAGATATTGGCAGTGGATCTGTAGTTTGTTTTTGCAGTCATTCAAGATATAATTTGGGGGAGCTAGGGATAGAGCAGTGAATGAGATAAGACTTGGCAGCCACTGAAGTTTCCTTCTAGTGGGGGGAGAGGCAGAGCAGGCGATGGATGGACAGGCCCTGCAACCTTGTGATAGGGCTAAGATGGCCTGGCAAGTACAGGGAGTAGCCCTGAGTACGAGGAGGGGGGTAGCACTAGGTAGGAGGGAGTGGGCATTTGTATAAATAGACTGCCTGAATTCTTGGTGGGGAAGAGGGAGCTGGAGAGAAGGTTCAGGATCAACAAAGGTAGGGTAATATGTTTCATTGGGAGATCTCCTCACCGGGTGGTGGGTGGACTTGGGCTGGAGGTCAGATCAAAAGGGGTTTTATAATCCTTGCCATAAATAGTTTGTGCTTTTTTCGACTGGGGAGGAGAGTGGGCCATTGAAGGACTTTCAACAAAGCAATCCTGTGATTCAATTTTTGTTTCATCAAAAGTGTAGCCAGTTTGGATCAAATTAGCCATTGAAAAGGTGTTGGAAACAAATTAAATGCCTATCTCTCCACAGCTGATCTTTTCAAAATGAAACATTCAGGCGAATTTAATCTGGCTCACACAAGGAAGATGCTAGCAATTTTCTTTTTCTCTCTTTTCAAGAGAGGTTCTTCACATGAACAGAGCCCTCACTTTATTTTCCTGAATAGTTTTATCTGTAACTCTAATGAGTAGTTTTCCATAATTCAGTGTACTCCTCCTGGAAAATGTAGACAGTGGGGCAAATTTGCAGCCTGTGCTGTCATCTTATGGATTAATTTCCATTTGCACTGACCTTCTGGCTTTCAGTGCATAAATATGACTAAAACATCTGTTCGTGTCATTCCATTCCCCTGCTTAAAACTTCTGCTGGCTCCCCATCACCTACGTGAGGAAACCATCCAAACTCATGACTTTGGCAACATGACCCCCAATAAAACCGCTCCCCAGCTCATCTCTGCCTCCTCTACCTAGTCTGTAGGTCCCCAGACCCACTAAACACAGGTTTTCATGCCTCCATGCTATTATTCCTGCTCTCCTTGCAAAATCTAGCGCCTTTATTCCCCTTGCCTGCCTTGGGCATTTTCATTCTGTCTTGCAAAGTTCAGTTCCACTGCTACCACCCACCCCCAGCCCCCCAGCCTCCTTCACCAGTGGACTTAACCTCTCCCTTACCTTTGTCCCCACAGAACTCTGTGTCCCCACTGTATTGTAACTGTTTAGGGGTCTATTTTGATCTCAACCCCAGGAGTTCATGAAGGGCAGGGCCCATATCTTGCCAGCTTGAAACCCGATACATTAGTTGATGCTTAGAGAGTGGAGAGAATCCAGCTCTGTGTTTGGTATTTCTGTTTCTAAGGGCTTCCAGAAGAGTCCACACTGACAGGGCAGCAAACCTTACCAGGCTTTTCCTCAACCATTGACACCCAGCCTTCCTAGTGAGGACCAACATAGGAACGCATTCCTTATAAAATATTGGAGGGCTTTTTGAGGCAGAAGGAAGTGAAATTTCTTCTGCCTTAATTTTCTCAAAAATTTTGTGGAGGTATAATTCACAGACTATCCAACTTGCCTATTTCAACTGTATATTTCAGTGGTTTTTATTTGTATTCATAGATAGGAGTCAGTGCCTAAGGCTCGTCTTTCAAATGGTGTCTCTGATGATTGAGGGTTCTCATAAGGAGGGAATTGGCTCAAAGAAGGAACCAAAGATTATAGATAGGGCAGGCATTTCTTTGAAATGAGGAAAATATGTAAAAAATAGCCAAGGGTTACAAGGGATGCTGATCTAACTTCCTTTTCTAAGAGTGGAGAAAGGCCTAACCTATGGAATCAATGCTGAAGTGAGACTCCAGAGGGCTGGGCAGTGTGGACAGGAAAGTGAGAGATGAGTTTCTGGGAGAACAAGAGCTGGTAAGGCAATTCAAACTTGAATAGGAGAGTAGGTTCTGAGTGTGACTGCACTCAGTGAGAGCCACAGGAGTGATGACAGATCGGAAGCTGAGTTCAGTCTTCCCAGGCTGTGTTGGGACAGTGAGGCGTGGAGCGTGATCAGGAAGGGCTTTGGAGGCCATCGGTCTTGGCTCACCTCACCAAAAAATAGAACCTAGTTGAAGAAGGTGCGCTGATTTCATTCTGAGTGGGATAGACAGAATAGACCTGCATCAGGTGTGGAATATTACATGTCAGGAAATGGAACGTTGCCTGATATCTTAAAGAGGTAAGCTTAAGAAAAGTTGGAGGAGGGCCTCCCTGGTGGCGCAAGGGGTTAAGACGCAGCACTATGAAGCTATCTGCAGCCTCTGCAGCATGAGTTCGATCCCCTGCCATGGAGGTGACCCACATGGTGCAGAAGACCTCTCTTGTCTCACCCACTGCTCCCCTCATCAGTGTATTTCAGTCATTCAGCCTATTCTGCTCCCCACTCTGTCTCTGGTGAATCCTCTCACATACCCCCCACCCCTCTGGCCTACACCCCAGTTCTTGTATGCATAAATAAATAAATCTTTATTTTAAAAAATAAAGAAAAGTTGGAGGAGCTTTGACTTGATTTGAGAATCTATTATTTCATGAAGTGCTATAGGTGGAAAATACTGGTGGGTTCCAGAAAAGGCAGAGAGGATTTCAAGATCCAATATGACCGATTACAGAAAACAAAAATATTTGTAGAAAGGTGCGTTTTTGACCCTGCCAAAGTTGATTTTCAAAATGTAATTCAATTTGCTTGACTCTTTTAATTGGGAGCAAACTGGTGGGATGGGTGCATCCGTGTTTGCTTTATAGACTGCTGAGCTTTCGTAGCTGAGAGGCTTGAATTGCTGTGTTCAAATGATGTTTAGGCTTTCATGTTTTCACTTAATGTAAGTAATGTAGCTGGCTAAATCCACATACCCTTAGAACATTTGCACACTATACATTTATTCTACTGAGAATGCAAAGATACATTATGGTTCAATTTATAACAAGTTTACTTAAGCACCAAGATCCAAGGCAGGTTGTAAATTAGTGGATGGAGGAATGACAAAGGTGAATATTGGACATTTGCATAGTGGACAATACTTATACAAAAGTGGAAAATACTTATAGAAACTAGTGAAAAGTAATAGATGCAGTGAGACCTTTTAGATGAAGTCAAAGAAGTAAGAAAAAAGAGTCAAAGGGGGAGAGAAAAATAAGAATAAATAAAGAGAAAAATAAAAATGAATTAGTTTATGGGTACAATCTAATTTCTCCTTGCATGAATGAATGATCTGCCATGAATGAATGATCTATTACATGTCTATGTGAACTTGTTAAATTCTTTGGTAGGTTAGAAAGAAAACCATTGTGTGTGACCAAGGTACATTTTCCCCCCTCTTGTCAATAAAAGAATAAAAGCAATGTTCTAGTTTTAGAAAGGTACTTTGCCGTTCTCTCACTTTATTCAAATCTTTCCTTTCATTTGCACCTCTTTTTTTCTTACCTTTGAATAAGTTAAATGCTTATTAGCACAAAGTGAACACAAAAAGTCAAGAGGAATTCAAGGTAATTTTCCTACCTGCCAGTATATTGAAGAAAATGATAAATTACTGGTTAAAACAAAGCTTTGAGGTGACAGAGTTCATTGAAATTGTATTTATTCATTTGTAGATTATCTATTGTTTGCATATTTCAGTTGGTTGTAATGAAAAAATACTTGTTAACCGATTTTGAACTAATGTAGTATATATGATTTGTTTATTTTGTGATTTTAAAATATAGGAATTTTCTGTTGGTGGAAAAGGGAAGTCACTTGGCATTTAAAAGGTTTTCTTCCCTATACAAATAACAAAATTTTATTTCTCCTCAGTGTTTCTTCTATGATTGATTTGAATACCTCTAAAATATCTTTTTTGCTGATGCTTGAAGTTGTTGTTCTAAAATAAAGCTGGGATCTGAAAACTAATTCTGAAAGCAGTAGCAATGACTTGCCCCTCTCTCCTTGTCTGCTGCCATTTTGACTTGGAAGGCATATAAGTAAGATCAAGCTCTTTGTATTAATCATCAGGTTATCCCTTATGAGCCACAAAAGCTTTTGACTTTGTAGTTCTCACGGCTCTCTTCTAGGTTCTATGGAGGATACTGAGATGAATTAGACACGGTCCCTTGACAATATCTTACTGTTGTTTTTTTGTAATTTGATTCTTACCCACTTGAAGTTGAATCTGCCAACTCCTTTCCCCAAAATAAAAGACCTAAAGTGCTAATCCCTACTCATTGATGGCAAATGCTAAATTGGAAGCAACAGCTTAGAAATGCAAAACTCCTTATCCAGTTACATTACAAGCTCACTTATCCAGTCATGACCCACATCGTGAGGGCACTGGGAAGACAAGATGTCACTTTGGTTTAAAACAAAAGCAAGGGGCCTCCCTGATGGTACAAGGGGTTAAGTCTCAGCACTATGAAGCTATCCCCAGCGAGTTTGATCCCCTGCCAGGGAGCTGACCACATGGCGCAGCAGAACTCTTCTGTCTCACCCACTGCTCCCCTCAGCACTGTATTTCAGTATATCCGCCTGTTCTGCTTCCCACTCCTTCTCTGGTGAATCCTCTCACCCCCCACACCTCTGGCCTACACCCCAGCTCTTGTATGCATAAATAAATAAAATGAATCTTTAAAAAACAACCCCCCACTAAAGTGTAGTTTAAGTTTTAGCAAATCCTAAAATGCAGAGCCAAGAAATTAAAATCTCCTAGGAGCAGAGGGCTGAGAAATGGTTTTTATTAAGTTCAGTGCAGATAGGTTTATGTGTATCATGGCTAAGAACACTGGCTCTGGAGCCAGTCAAATGCAGGTTTGAATCCCAGCGCCATTAACATGTGACACTGACTCTGGATCTGCCTGAGCCTCAGTTTCCTTATGCGTAAAATAAGCATAATAAAAGGCCCTCCCGTGCAGGGTTTGAAAGACTTAAATTAGATAATAGGTATAAAATACTTAATGTGGTATATAATACTGCCCAGTGTAATCGGTGGTGTAAGACCAGCAGGTCCTTCAATAAAATCTTTTATAATATTGATGAAGAAAAAAATCGATTCCCAGCCCAGGTCACTGTGCATGTGGCGTTGATTGTTCTGCCCAGGTCTTCGTGGCTTTTCTCCGGCTTCTCTGGTTTCCTCCCACATCCAAGAGGAGCATGTGAGGCTCATTGACCTGTCCCGAGCATCCTAGTGCGAGTGAGGAAGTGAGTGTGTGAGTGTGTGATGTGTGATGCACCCTGTGATGAAAGGCGTCCTTTTGAGGGTTGGGCCCCACCTTGTGCCCTGAGCTTCAGGGAGAAGCTCCCCAGCCACCTGAGATCCTGCACTGGAATAAATGTTTGGGAAATGAGTGTGTGAATGAATGCAAATGACTGTTTCCTATTAAAAGTGCTGGGCCTCCCCGGTGGCGCAGCGGTTGAGCGCTGGGTTGCGAAGCTGCCCGCGGCCTCTGCAGTGCCGGTTCGATCCCCGGCTGCTCCCCGGCCACCGGAGGAGGGTCCCACATGGCGCGCAGACCTCTCCTGCCGCCCGCTGCTCCCCTCAGCAGTGTACTTCGGTCCTTCTGCCTGCTCTGCTCCCCGCTCTGGCTCTGGTGAATTCTCTCACCCTCCCGCGCTTCTGACTGTACCCAGTGCATGTATAAACAAAACGAACAAACAAACCAGCAAACAAATAAATAAATCATGCCTCTATTAAAAAAAAAAAAATAAAAAAATAAAAGTGCTTTGGGTCTTTATTTAGAAGTTTTGTCATGTTATTGTGTCCAGAAACACGCCTAGGCACTCCACCCCTGTTTTGATCAACTAGCCTGTGGTAAATTGGCTGCCTTACCCATCATTTTGCTTCTAGTGATGGTTTCCGAGATGTAAGAACCTATCGATGACTTGAAGACTTAACCATACAGGGCGCTGTTCTCCTCTCTGCATGTTTATGATCCTGCTAAGGAGATTAATAGGCAAGCCACCCACAAAGTAGAGTGCTATATCTGAGTGAAGGCCACCATGGTTGGTAAAGACCGTGAGGGCTCAAGGAGAGAGAGTAGAGGTCAGGTTGTCAGGAATAATGTGCATCAAGGTGTGGATTAGGAATAATAAGCATGAGCCAACAATCTCATGAAAAATATGATTTCCCTCTTAGTTGTTTGCTTTAAGAAAGGTCAGTGCCTTGAATGCAACGTGTACGTCAGTTTTGGTGCCAAAATTTGCCCTGAAAAACAGTTTCTGTTAAAATATGTTCAAATCTATTTTGCCAAGTTGGCTTGTGCTAACTGAAAAGATGGCCTCCCCTCCCATCGCATCATCCTTGGATCATATCATCCAAAGGTCCTTCAGTACTTGAGTTCCTTTTGGAAAAGAGGGCAGGAAGAGAGCTAGTAAAAGGCAGTCGTCAGACTGAGAAAAGAAAGGTTCATAACAAAATCAAGTACTCTTTACTTGAAATCATGGCAGCGTTTCTTCTGGCTATGATTTGTTACTCTATAAAGCTCTGGTCTACAGTGGTGACACCTCTCACTTCTGTCAGTGACAGCACAACCTCAAAGTTTACCAACCAAAGTAGATGAAAGATGAACGGATAGGAGCCACATATACCACCCAGGGACCTTGTGCGCCATGCTATGATGTGAAACCACTCACCACCACCTTGGTAGGGGCTTGATAAAGGGTGCTGTGCACCTAAATTGCTTTCTTTTTTTGTGATGCCAGAAACTGTATATACCCCCAGTGGCCATTTTGAGTGCAAAGTGTTATTTTAAGATATTCTCTGTGGAGAATGCACTCAAACTCAGCTGCAAAAATGTGAAACAAAAGGGGATCTGACCCCCCAGGGGTCATGGGGACTTTCCTAAGGGAGGGAGGTGGAGGCATGATGGAAAGGTGAGATTCATTATGTCAGCTTCTCTTTGACTATGTCACATCTTTCCAAAGACTGTGCTTTTCCATAATAGAATATTCAGGTGCCATTGAAACGCTAGTCTGTTGATGGAAATACTGTGAAAATGAGCTTCTCATTGTGGGGGTAGATCATTTTCTTTCTTGAACCTGTTTTTTCTGTGCTCCTTCTCACACTGAAACTTAACTTGGAGAAGGAGGGTCGTCCTAGTGGGAGGACGGGGAGTTTTTTGAATGGGCCCCTTGCTGACCTCTCAGTTTCCTGCGTGCTTTCTGGTCTCCCATCCACCCATCCATGTGATAAAGGACGGATTCAGTGACGCGTGTGCTCACTTTAGACTTGCAGAAGAGACATTCTTGGAATTTTTAAGAACTACTTTCTAAAGTAAAATATTTACTGGTAAACTAATGACCTTTGGTGTCAAATGCAAACAAAAGTAACCCAGGCTGATTCTGCATTGTTGCAGAACTACCACATGCTTATTATTGCTTTTCAAATGAAATTAAAATTATTGGCTGTTTCTAATGATAATAAACAGGCTCACCAGAATATGTGCCTTGTTCTTTTTTTTTTTTTTTTTTTTTTTTTTTTTACTTTCAGCTGTATAGCACAATGACTGGATATTGGTGTACATTGCAAGATGACTGTGATCTCAAGTCCAGTTTGCATCTGTCATCATGCAAAGTTACAGAAAAAGTCCTTTTCTTGTGATGGGAACTTTGAAGATTTGTTCTCTTGGCAACTTGCAAATATGCACTACAGTATTATTACCATGTATGCTTTTATTTATTTTTATTTTTTTAAGATTTATTTTATTTATACAAGAGCCGGGGTACAGTCCAGATATGCTGGAGAGGGAGAGGATTCACCAGAGACAGAGTGGGGAACAGAACAGGCAGACCGACGAAATACACTGCTGAGGGGAGCAGCGGGCAAGACAGGAGAGGTCTGCTCGCCATGTGGGTTGCTCCGAGGCTGGTGGGGATCGAACTGGCACTGCAAAGACTGCAAACAGCTTCACAGCGTGGCACTCAACCACCTGCGCCACCAGGGAGGCCCTACCATGTATGATTTTAAATACACTTGTGGTTGGATGGTTGAATGGGTGTCTTTACCTACCTGCATATTTACTTTAGGATTATAAGCTTGTTTTTGTATCGATGGGTATGTAAGTAACATGATGAAACATTAGTTTTCTTTTTTGAAAATTATAGGATTTTAGACATTTGTTTTTTTATTATTTTTAAATTTTCTTATTTTTAAATTTCTGTTCTTCTTATATTAACTAGTACAACATTTATGATTATGTCCTTGGGACAGATTCCTAGGAATGGTATTACTAAGTTTAAGCATACTAAGTTTATCAGTGAGAATTCTTCAGGGAAATCAAACCAATAGGATCTCTTTCTCTCATTTCCTCTCTCTTTCTCTCTCTCTCCCCCCCACCTCTCTCTCTCTCTCTCTCTCTCTCTCTCTCTCTCTCTCTCTCTCTCTCTCTGTGTGTGTGTGTGTGTGTGTATCAGAGATATATCCGATATATTTATCAGAGATTTATCTTAAGAAATTGACTCATGTGATTGTAGAGGCCAGCAAGTCTAAAATCTGCAGGGCATTGGAGATCCAAGGAAAAGTTGATGCTTCAGTTTGAGTTTGAAGAAGAGGCCAAGAGGCCCACTGCCTCTTCTTCAAGGGATGTCAATCTTTTTTTTCTCTTTTTTTAAAGTACCATTGTTTTACATCCTTGTTAACATTTTGACAGTATAGGATTTCTCCCCTCACATGTGGTCACCTTGCCTCCCCAGCACCCTAGCACCCATAATCCTCATCACAGCTCACTGTCTTCTCACCCCCTGCCCTCTCTTTGGACCAGAAAGCAACCTAATCAAATCTGTTCTGAATTCCCCTTTTCAGTCTCTTGTCCTTTCTGTGTTAGAAAGCAGAAAGTTATCTCAATCTGTGAGATGTTTATAACATGCAAATCCATTTAAATTTGGTCCTTAGTGACCTAAGAATGCTTGGCGTCTCTGACCATGGTTCAGAGGTTGACTTATTTTATTTTACTCGGGCTTAGAAAAATACTGATTTATTTTCCTTTATGCACAGGGGAGGGGAAAGGGTATAAAAAGCTTAGTGTTTGAGTACTTGTTATTATGATGAAGGAGAACTTTGATTTGAAGACAAATAGGAGGTAGATGATAGTGCAGAAGGGGTGGGGAAATTCATGAAGATTGTATGTGAATAAATCAAGCTTGGGAAACACTGATAGGAAAAGAAAAAGGATGAGGACTTAGAAGACCTGGATTTGAATCCTGCTCTGCTCTCAGATGTAGACAGATGCACTTAAGCCCCTAGTTTCTTCATGTATAGAGGTGAGGTGATGGGATTTTCCTACTTGACAAGTTTTGTAAGTAACGGGTAGAATGCATACGAAGGTGTTTTCTTTAGGATGGCAAAATGATCTTCCAGTGAAGCAACCAAATGCTATTATTAGCAGGTTGTTTGAAGAGCGTTTAGAAATCCGTGAATGAGAATGTTCACAGGCAGACCTTTTTTTTTTTTTCCTCTTCATAGTGGAAACTGAGTAGATTCCAAATTTAGGTTGACGGCTTTTCTGTCACTACTTAGGAAGAGAAGACAAACATATGCTTGCTTCTTTCCAGATTGTGTAAGTGCTTTTGCCTTTTACATACTATGGCTACAGAACTTTCTAGAAGTGTACTATGGGACCTGGCTATTTGAACGTCTACAAAGTACCATTTATTAGAACACAGGTTTTTTTTAGTGAATATAAAAGACCTGTTTCAGGCCAATCTGCATAAAGGAGCAGGAAGGATAACTTGTAACCCTCAGAGAAAGACCCTTTTTGTGTGTGGTAGAAGCTTTGTTTAGGCTAAACCCTCTAAATCTAATAATAAAATGATGAAGCTGAATAGGAAAGTTCGACAAGGAATATGTACTACACCGCAGGGCAGAGCCACCATTAAATCATAACCATTCTGGATGTCAAAGATTTTCCTTGTCTTTAAATGCCAATGGAGTTACAACTGAGTCGCCCTGGAAGGGAAATGGAGGGTGTGTTTCTTTGGGGCTGGTTCCTACTGTTGTCCCTTTCTCTTCTATTTTCTATTTGAATTGTGCTTTTAATGCCTGAAAGAGGGGTGGAGAAGAAATGGGAATTGCAGGGGGTACACAATCTCTAGTTTTATTCTAATTCACAGACCTAGATCATTTGTTAGGGGAAGCTTTGTGGGATCCAGATTATTCACCCCAACTTTTTCTGCAATCCAGCTACCTGACAAAGGAATTGGAAGCAAAGACCCAGAAGGCTTAGGTTAATCAATTTTAAATGAAAAGTGAAACCTTATGAGGTTTTTTTTTTTAAATGAATGTATGCCCTTCACAACATGTGGGTTGACTGTAAGTTTCATTTTTAGAAGGTATAATATAGGACACATTCAAAGAAGTGATGCTTTTTTTTTCTTTTTTATGGAGGAAACACTAGTTTACAAAGTTGTATGTGATTCAGAGGTATGGGATCTCCCTCTGTGAGTATTATCTGACATCTTCCACCAAAACACCCATAGTCCTCCACCATAGTCCACAGTGCCCCAACCCACTCTGCTCTCTTCCCGCCCCCTCTGGTGGCCTCAGTTCTACAGTCAGATTTCTAGGGGTTGTTACTGGTTTGGTTCTGTCTAACCCTTTGTTTTGTTTCTCTATTCCACATATAAGTGACACCATCTGGTATTTGTGTTTTTCCTGACATTTTTTTTTTTTTGCTTTGCATAATCCCTTGCAGCTCCATCCAGGCTGTGACAAATGGCATGACTTTATCTTTTTTGATAACTGAGTGGTATTCCATTGCACCTATATCTTCCTGAGTCACTCATCTGTTTTGGGGCAGAAGTGATTCATTTTGACATATGCTTTTCCATATTAATTTGACAGCTACATTGGGAAGTTGAAGGAGAATTTTCTTTTTTTGTTGTTGTTTTTCAAAGTTCCTTGAAGCAGGTACTTGTGACATTATTGTATAGAGAGATGAACAGGTGCTCATTCAACTTGTTAAGCACTGAAATTTGAGTCTGAAATTTGAGTCTGGAGAGTTGTTGGCACCAAAAGTGAGACTTTGAAGTTATTTTCAGTAACTAAGGCTTGTCTTCATACATGTGACTTTATTCATTTCACGTCTCTGCGTCTCTGAGGAAGGGATCACCTGGAAGATGCAGTCACAATCTTCTTTCACTTGTGTCCATCAAGACATAGATATCGGTCAAGAGGGTCGTATTTTCCCATCGGAATATCTCCAGATAGAAATTTCTTCCTTCTTTTTCAACTAATTTGCCCCAGTGTTCCAAGATAATGATAGCGATGATCAGCTTGATTGGATCTCATGGGTCTCCAGTTTCAAATTTAAGACTTGAAATATGTCTTCGTTAGGATCGTCCCCCCACCTTTATTTTTATATCTGAAAAAGTTGTATTCAATATTTATAATGTGGTGATTTAACATAGGTATATAATGTGAAATGATTATCAATACCAAGTTAATTAACACATGTCACTTTACAATTACCTTAATTATGCTTCAGATCCACTCTATTAGTAAGTTTCAAATATATAATACAGTGTTAACCAGAGTCACCATGTCATCCATTAACTCCCTTGAACTTATTCATCATATAGTTGGATGTTTGTACCCTTTGACCATCATCTCCCCATTTTCTCTATTTCCCAACTCCTGGCTACCACCATTGTACCTTTTTTAGATTCCACATATAAATACCATATAGTTTTGGTCTTTCTTTGACTTATTTCACGTAGCATAATGTCCTCCAGATTCATCGGTGTTGCTGCAAATGAAAGGATATCCTTTCACATGACTGAATATTCCAGTGTGTGTGTGTGTGTGTGTGTGTGTGTGTGTGTGTGTGTGTGTAACATTATCTTTATTCATTCATCCACGGACAGATACTTAGGTTGTTTCCATAGCTTGGCTATTGTGAATACTGGTGCTATGAACATGGCAATGCAGATATCTCTGTGAGCTAGTTTTCGTTTCCTTTGGATATATAGCCATGTAGTGTAGCTTGAAATTTGCAAGTGAAATACATCCATTTTCCCCCCTTTTTATCAATAGTAAGAAGAGCTTTGGTTATTCAGGGTCTTTCGTGATTCCATATGAATTTCAGCAGCAGTTGTTCCGTTTCTTTGAAAAATGTGACTGAGATTTTTATTGGCAGGTGAGAATTCTACCACTGAACCACCAGTGCTTATTGAGAGTTTTATTGGGATTGCATTGAATCTGTAAATTGCTTTGGGTAGGATGAGCATTTTGATAATGCTCTTTCTTCCAATCCATGAACAGGGAATGTCTTTCCATTTCTTTCTGTCATCTTCTATTTCCTTTTTTTTTCAAAAAAAATTATTATGCATGCAAGAACTGGGGTACAGGCCAGAGGTGTGGGTTGTGAGAGGATTCACCAGAAACAGAGTGGGGAACAGAACAGGCAGATTGACTGATATACACTGCTGAGGGGAGCAACGGGCGAGTCAGGAGAGGTCTGCTGCGCCATATGGGTACCTCCCTGGCTGGGAATCGAACTCTTGCTGCAGTGGCTGCCGATAGCGTCATAGATTGTGTCTTAACCCCTTGTGCCACCTGGGAGGCCCTTCTATTTCTTTTTTAACAGTGTTTTATAATTTTCCTTGTTTAGATCCTTTACCTCCTTTGTTAGGTTTATTCCAGGGTATTTAAAAATTTTTTTGGGTATAATTGTAAATGAGATGGTTTTCTTATTTTCTTCCTCTTCAGGCTGATTGTTTGCATTTAGGAAGGCGACTGATTTTTGTGTATTGATTTTGTAACCTGCCGCTTTACTGAGCTGGTTTATTAATTAGTTTTTCCATGGATTTTTTAGGGTTCTCTTTACATTATCATGTCATTTGCAAATAATGGTACCTGTACTTTTTCTTTCCCAATTTGCATTCCTTTTACATCTTTCCCTTGCCTAATTGCTCTATCCCACTTCCAATACTATGTAGAATAATAGTGGTAAGAGCGGACAGTCTTGTCTTGTACTGGGTCTTACTGGAAAGAGTCAATTTTTCACATTAAGAAGGATGCCAGCTGTAGGATTGTCGTATATGGCTTTTATGTTAAGATATGTTCCTTTTATCCCATAGTTTTTGAGGACTTTCATCATAAATGGATATTGAATTTTTATCAATTGCTTTCTCTGCATTCATTGATATGATCATATGGTTTTTATCTTTCTTTTTGTTGACATGAATTACATGGATTGATTTTTGGATGTGGAATCGTCCTTGTGTCCCTGGAATAAACCCCACTTGGTCATGGTGTATAATCCCTTTAGTGCATTGTTGTATATGGTTTGCTATGATTTTATTGAAGATTTAGCATCTGTGTTCATTAGGGAGACTGGCCTGTAATTTTCTTTGCCTGTGTTGTCCTTGTATTACTGTGATGTTGGCTTCATAAAATATGTTTGGAAGCATTCCTTCCCTCTCAATTTTTTGAAAGAGTTTGAGCCAGGATAGTTATTAGTTCCTCTTTGAGAGTTTGGTGGAACTCACTTATGGAACAATCTGGTCCTGGGCTTTTGTTCTTGGGGAGGGTTGCTTTTGTTTTGTTTTGTTTTCTGTTTTCTTACATCATTGTTCATTTTTGTACAATATTTGATTTTTCCTCTCAGGTGTAATCCCCATAAATCTCCCACCACTACAGCACCCCATGAAATGTCACCGCAGTCCCTTGTGCTCTTCCATCCCCTGTTTTGGCCCCTTTCCCTCCCCCTCTCTTGCCTTATGTCTCACATCTATAATTTGCCTGCTAGTTTTGTCTTTTTGTTTTGAGGGAGAGTTTTGATTACTGTTTCAATTTCCTTGCTTGTGATTGGGTTTGTTCAGTTCTCGCTCTCTTCCTTATTCAGCCTTGGGTGATTGTATAATTCTAAGAACTTGTCCATCTCATCTAGATTGTTGAACTTGTTTGCATATAAATGTTCATAGTGATCTTTTATTATCCTCTGGATTTCTGCCATGTCTGCTGTAATTTTTCCTCTTTCATTTCTGATTCCATTTTATTTGAGTTCTCTCCATTCTTTGTGAGCCTAGCTAAAGGCTTGTCTGTTTTGTTTATTTTTTTTTTAAAGAACCTGCTTTTGGTTTCATTGATCTTCTAGACTGTCTTTTTTACTTTTATTTCATTTTTTTCCTGGTTTGCTTTGTTTTATTTCCTTCTGCTTACTTTGGGTTTATTTGTCCTTTTTCTAGTTCCTTGAGATGAGACATTAGGTTGTTTCTTTTAGGTTCTTTCTTGTTTTCTTTTTTTTTCTCTATTGCTATATAATTCCTTTTTAGTACTACTTTTGTGGTGTCCCATACATTTGGAAGGTTGTGTCCTCATTATCATTATCATCTGTCTGAAATTATTTGATTTCTTCATTAACCCAATGGTCTTTCACTAATGTGTTGTTCAGTCGCCACATACTGGAGGATTTTCTTGCTATGTTTTTAAAGTTTATTTCTAGTTTGATAACGCCAGTCAGAGAAGATACTTGGTATGATTTCAGTCTTAATGTACTTGTTGTTAATTCTCTTGTGACCAAATATGTGGTCAGTCCTAGAGAATGATCTGTGTGCACTTGAGAAAAATGTGTATTCACTTTTTGGGAGGTTCAGTGCCCTATAAATGTTTGTTAGATCCATCTGGTCAAGGGCAATTGTGCCCTTGTTCATTTTCTGTCTTGTTGATCTGTCCACTGGTGAGACAGATGATATGTTTTCTCCTACCACATATGTATTTTCTCCAGTATCTGTTCTCAGATTTGTTAGTCACTGTCTAATGTATTTTAGTGCTCCTTCATTTGTTGAGTATATATTGATGAGTGTTGTGTCTTCCTGATATTTTGTTCCTTTGGTCATTATATACTATCCAGCCCTGTCGATTGTCACCTTTTTTTAAGCTGAAAGTCTGTTTTATCTGATACACGTGTTGCTTTCAAATCTGCCTGCCTTTGGTTGCCATTTGCTTGTAGAATTGTTTTCCAGCTCTTTACTCTCAGTCTGTATTTGTCCTTAGATCTTCAATGCATTTCCTGGAAGCAGCAGAAGGTTGGATTCTGTTTCCTAATCCAACCAGATACTGTTGTGTCTTTTTCATTGGTGTGTTCAATCCATTGACATTTATGGTCATATACTGATACGTGAAAATCTGTTACTACCATTTTATTCATAGTTCTGTGTAAACTTCAGTTCTTTGAGTTCATTCTTCTCTTTGGTTTAATTACTAAAGCTCCTCTTGCTATTTTTTTGCAGGAGGGGGATTTAGTGGTTGCAAACTCCCCAAGGTTTTGTTTGTCTGAGAAGGTCCTTATTTCTCCCTCATAGAGGAATACTCTCTATTGCTATACTCTCTCTTTGCAGGGTAGAGTATTCTTGGCTGACATATTTGTATTGGAGTATTCTGAGTATGTCACTCCATTCTCTTCTTGCCTGTACTGTTTCTTCAGAGAAGTCCACTGTTAGCCTAATCGGTGCTCCTTTATAGGTTGTTTCTTTCCCCCTCATAAACCTCCTCCTCCTCATTATTATTATTATTATTATTATTATTATTTGCTCTTGGACGCTTGGAAGCTTTACTACTTTATGTCTTGCTGTGGGTCTCCTTTTATTTAGGTAACTTGTTGTTCTTTTAGCCTCCTGTATTTGAATGTTCAGCTCCTTCTTCAAGTTTGGGAAGTTTTCTTCCATTATTTCTTTAAGTAGTTTTTAACTCCCCTCTCTCTCTTCTGCAATTCTGTGAGTCTTCCTCTTCCACTACTCTGGGTGTTCACCAGGCAGTGGGTACAGTTCCTGGCATGCCCTGAAACAGATCCTGGCGTGCAGCATGGTGGCTGGGGCCATTGGGCAGTGGGCAGGACTTCATTGGGCACCCCTGGTATAGATCTGGGTCAGCAGCATAGTGGCTGGGGTAACTGGGCCGGTGTCAGTATTTCTTGATCCATTCTTTGCATAGTTTGCTTGGTACAAAGTAAACACATGAATATGATACTTTCTCAGGACTCTTGTTACCCGGTGAGTAGTACATATTCCACAAATATGAACTGACAGGCTTCCAAATACACCATCTTTTACCTTACATTTAGTAAAATTTTTAGAAGCAGAGCATAGTGCTGTCTCTCTAGAACTCTTGTATTTAGCAGAGAGGCATGTGTGTGTGTGCATGTGTGTGTGTTTGGTGTGTGTATATCTATTTCTGCATACCATGGCTCCTATGAAAATGTCTCTTTTAAGTGCTCTTTACTATCAGCAGTCTCATCTTTTGTGAAATAATGTAACTTAACACATGGAGAGGAATTTATTTATTGTGAGTTTGATCATACTAACATTACTTTTTTTTCTCTTATTAAAGGAAAAGACCAAAGTCATTGAGCCCTTGGACTATGAAAATGTTATCACCCAAAGAAAAACCCAGATTTATAGTGACCCCCTCAGAGATCTGCTTATGTTTCCAATGGAAGATATATCTGTGAGTTTTCAAGCATTTCTTTCAAGGGAAGAAAATTGCATTTTTCAAGTCAGTTCTTATAGCTAGAATATTCTTTGTCTTCTAGATCTCAGTAATAAGTCGTCATCGCAGAACAGTGCAGTCCACTGTGCCAGAGGATGGGGAGAAAAGGGCCCAAAGTTTGTTTGTCAAAGAGGTAAGAAGTTCAGAGTCCACAGAATATTCATCTTAGATTTGAAATCTTTTGTTTTCAGTGTGAATAGAAAATGGAATTACTATAGTCTCACTGAGCTACACAACAATTGTGTAGGAGGTGGTACAGAAGATACAGGTTTAAATCTCTCACAAGTAGCAAATGTTCTAGACTGTTTTTTAAAAATTTGAATACTCTCCAGCCTTAGAGACAGACCATTTAAAGAACACGAATTTGGAATGCTTGCCCCAGTTGGTTTAAGAAGATACTTTTAGTCCTCAATGGAAGGTTCCAGTACTACATTTCTCAAATGATTTTTAAAAACATCAGCTTATCAGAATTTTTTTAAAAAAGTGGGTCTGTTTGTACTTTTCCTACATTTCAAATTAAATTTTCCTATTTTCTTTCAGTGTATTAAAACTTACAGCACAGATTGGCATGTGGTAAACTACAAGTATGAAGACTTCTCTGGGGACTTTCGAATGTTGCCATGGTAAGTTTAGAATTCCAGAGAAACACTCAAGAGAAGAATTATTAAACACTTTACCTTTTATAAAACCACCTAGGAAACTTCTCAGTTATAATTTATAAAAAAAAAAATCTCAACTGATCAGCATGTTTGGTGAAGGCAGTCTTTTGGGTAAGTGAGTATGTTTTAACTTTGCTCATTGAAATTCTTCCCAAAATGTATGAGTTCACTTTTTGGCTTGGGTTCTGTATTGACCATACAATCATCTTTATTTGATTCTGGATAATGAAGTGAGCATTTCCCAGTGGTGTCAATGAAAAAAACTAAAAGATTTTTTGACTCAAGTTGCTGACCCCAAGATATTCTGTGACAAAAGCACATCTCTTTCAGTTGACTTGAAGGACTGCTGTGAGCACACTGGCCCAGGAGCCAGACTATTGAGGTTCAAATCTTATTTCTGTCACTATCTGGATGACCTGTGGCTACTCAGTGTGTTTGAGCCCCTGCTTTTCTCCCTGTTCTCGTGTATTACAGTACTAACCTCAGAGCCTATCATAAAGGAATTGTTTTGGAGAAATAAGACTTCTTTAGTTTTCAAAGCACATTCCAAAAGGAGGAAACTAAGCCCTAAAAATATTCTTTAAACTAAGCCTGAAGATGACCCATACAAGGTCATACAGCCAACAGATGGAAGAGCCAGAATTACACTGAGTCACTTTTTGACCTGGGGCAAGTTAAGGTTCTGCCGCCACTAACAGCTCTGGTATACGTTCTTTGTCGTTGTCTATACTCCTGAAGTATTTGGGCTTCTCACAGCTTTGCTGCAGGCTGCATGTATGGGAGCCTTTCTGGAAAGAGGAAGTTTAGTCAGGGGAGAATCTGAGTTTGGAGATACGTTTTCCTCATGTCTTGCATTTTCTTAGCCGTGAAAGAAACGTCTCCTCTACTCATTTTGCTTTTGTTTTCTTATCTGTTTTGTTCATTGTCTAAGAAAATTCTTTTGCATTTTCAGCAAATCTCTGAGACCAGAAAAGATTCCTAATCATGTATTTGAGATTGATGAGGACTGTGACAAAGATGAGGTAACGATGGGGGCAACTGCACTGGCTTCTTCAAGGTCACTGCTATTGAGAGATTTCCTTGAGAAAAGACAAGGGAACAAATTGTTTTTGAATAATCTGTGGCTAGTTTTCAGACTTGGGAGGGTTTGTTAGACTTTTTGAAAAATGGGTACATTTTGAAATGGAGTTTAGGAAAAAAATCAAGCGAAAATATGGGCTGTGATTTGTATTTAAACATGTTTTCCCACCTGCGGGGTATGTTTGTGGGCATGTGGTGGTGATGGTGATTCATCCAGACTCTGATAGATAGGATCGGTCCCTGTCTATCAGATGCTGCCCAATAGATAGATCCCTCTTGGGACAGATGGCTTGGATGTCTGTGCCATTTTTCAGGTACCCATAAGACAACCCATATGATTAAGTAGCTGTTGAGTGCCTACGGTATGCACGGCACAGAGCCTTTCCTTTTCTAATTAACAATTTTGGGTTTAATCAGGCATCTTTGGGGAGACAGTGAGCTTTATACTTTAATTAGAATATAGGGCAGGCCCTAGTTTGTGCCCCCCCAAATGTTTTTTTTAAAGATTTATTTATTTATGCATAAAAGAACTGGGGTACAGGCCAGAGGTGTGGGGGGTGAGAGGATTCACCAGAGACAGTGTGTGGGAAACAGAACAGGCAGATCGTCTGAAATACACTGCTGATGGGAGTAGTGGGCGAGACAGGGGAGGTCTGCTGCGCCATGTGGGTAGCTCCCTGGCCGGGGATTGAACTCGTGCTGCAGTGGCTGCTGACAGCTTCATAGGTTGCGTCTTAACCCCTTGTGCCACTAGGGAGTCCCCCCCACCACAGCCATGTTTGATTTAGGCGGCTTGCTGGCTGCTGTTTCATTTAGGGTTCTTTGCTCTATTTCAGGATTCCTCTTCTTTGTGTTCTCAGAAGGGTGGTGTGATAAAACAAGGTTGGTTGCATAAAGCAAATGTAAATAGCACCATCACAGTCACCATGAAGGTAAGGAGTAGTTATTGCATTATTCTCTCATTTTAAAGATATTGTCATAAGTACCCTGTCTGGAAATATTTTTTTGTGGTGAACCTTGACCAGAAAACCCCTCTTTTATGAGAGAAATCTTATTGATGTATAGGATTTTTAAAAATCTGAAAGCTCAGGATAAATTTAGAAGTGCAACTTTGAAAAGAAATGCAATTATTATCTTCTGAGTCAGGAAGTCTGAAAGAGGAGGCTGTCAGATGAATGAAGAAAATAGCTTTGAAACAAAAAGGTGTCAAAGGTTCGTATGTGGGAATGCATATAATGATTAGGAAGATAAGATTAATCCATTTATTTCACAAATATTGATTAGGCACTTATTATGTGCTAATCACAGTGGGAAAAATACATGGATATCTAAGATGGGGTCCCTGGCCTCCAGTAGCCTTTACTAGATAAGAAGCATACCCAGGTAACTATTATACAAACCACTACCTTAGTGCTAGCAGAACTAGAGAATTTTGCAGTTTTGCCAGAATAATGACTTTAAGGGGTTTGTGTGAGACAAAGGTAGATATATAGAGAGGGATAAAACTGTGTAGGACCCTGAATACCCCAGACAGGAGATTGCCTTTTGTTGGGGAGGCTGTGACATACCATGAAAACCCAAAGGTAAAACTAACAAGCTGCTGGAAGCTGCAGAGCAGAGAAACAAATTATTCTCTGATACCAAATATAACTGTACTTTTAGATATTCAATATAAGATCATGCGGTTTGCTGAGGATGATTCACACTTCCATTAAGTATTGAAGGTCATTCTATCTTTCACATTGCCTGCAAGCAGAAACCATGGGTGTCTACCCAGGGAAGAGTCGAATTTTATCTTAATTTAATATTTTGCCTGCTGCTTTCCATTTAATGGCCTTGTCTTGTTCTCACTTTCATTTTCAAGCCCTGAAAATAGTAAATTCAAGTTGAGGGATGCTTCCTTCCTGAATTTCTCCTTCACCTAAACATATAGTGATGAGAAGTGAGTTCTTTTATTGAGAACTTAATATGTGCCAGGCACTCTACTGTGTGGTTCATATTCTGTATCTCATTTAATCCGCACAACAGTGTATGCTATGTAGGTACTGTGATTTTTGTTAGTTTACAGATGTGGAAAATAAGGCAGAGAGAAATTCAGCAATTAACCCAAAGACACACAGCTTCACGTTTTCAAAGATAGGGTTTGAACCCAGGCAGGCTGACTCCCAAGCTTCTGCTGTTGACCAGCTTATTGCTGGTGCTCACTAGCTGAGTGAGTGCGACTCAAGGCTCTGTTATGCTGTTATCTCCCGTCAGAGTTACCAGGTTCAGAAAAGTAGTGGGAAGGTGGTGGTGATTCTGTGCAGATTGTCAGAAAATGTTTTGATGTTTTATTTCTCCCCTCCTTTGCCTTAAGTCTTAAAATATTGAAATGTTTTATCCACACACTTAAGCTTTTTTTTTAAAGATTTATTTATTTATACAAGAACCGGAGTACAGGCCAGATGCGTGGGAGGGTGAGAGGATTCACCAGAGACAGAGTGGGGAACAGAACAGGCAGACTGACGAAATACACTGCTGAGGGGAGCAGCGGGCGAGACAGGAGAGGTCTGCTTCACCATGTGGGATTCTTGCTGGCCAGCTGGGATCGAACCCGTGCTGCAGAGGCTGCAGACAGCTTCACAGTGCGGCACTCAACCGCCTGCACCACCAGGGAGGCCCCACACACTTAAGCTTTAATAAGTACAGTGTATGGATAAAACAAGTAAATATATATGGAAATTAACATATGGAAATCTAGACAGATAAAACAGAACATTTGGGAATTAATACCTTTACAGAACAATTCAGCACAGGAGTTCCTTTCAGTAGTGTTACCCTAGTGCCTCTAAATTATAATTTGCTTTTCATATAACTTTTTTTCTTTATTGTGGTAACACTGGTTTACAACAGTGTACATGATTTAGGGGAATGGCTTCACATCACCTCAGATGTATGTTGCCACACCACCCCCACCATCAAAGCACCTATAGCCCTTTACCCTAAGTTCATGTAACTTTTATAGGAGCCTATATATTATGAATCAAAATACAGTTACCTGTAAAAAGTTCATACTTTTAATTTTCTTTCATAATTTGCGAAATACAGATGGGGGTGTATTATTCTGCCTACCACATCAACTAAAGATGTCTATGTCCTAATCCTTCCTTAGCAAAGGGGAGTTAAAATCACTAATCAGAGGATAGGGCGATTATCCTGCTTATAAAGGTGGGTCCAGTGTAATCACAAGGCGAGGAGGAAAATCAAGGAAAGAGTTGTGGAGATAACACCAGCAGTAGAGAGAGCAATGCTGTTTCTGACTCTAAAGATGGAGGCAGAGGCCATGGGCCAAGAAATGCAGTCTCTGGAAAAGGCAAGACCATAGATTCTCCCCAAGAACATCCAGAAAAGACTATGGTTCTGCCAAAACCTTGATTTTAACCCAGTGGGGAGCCATGTCAGGTTCCTAACCTGCACAACTGTAAGAGAATACATTTGTGTTGTTTTAAGCCAGTGTTTTTGGTAATTTGTTACAATGGTGCTAGAAAACTAATCTAATCAGTTAGTCAGAGATTGGTTGTTCAGCCTGTGCGTTATCTATACCAGAGGTTAGAAACTCTATCACTTATGGGGACCAGGCAGGAACCATAAATTGATGAAGTGGGTGGTAGGTCTGAGGCCGGGCTGAAAGAGACAGCTGCCGCTTGTCTTCAGCTAATTGTTGCTGTGCTGCTGCTAAGCTGGGCGCTTTGCTTTGCCTCTTTTTATCCCCAGCTGTTCATATTTCGGCCACTTTTTTATTTTAGTGAAATATAATTGAGATATCATAAAAACACTTCTTTTAAAAACCTCTACTAAGCAGTAGTCAAAGGAAGGAAAAGAGGAATAATCCAAATTGATCTTTTGTGCCTCACAGTTCTTTTAACAGTAAATAGGGAATACTTTGAAATGTAAAGGCCATAATAAGGTTTGGGAATTGTCTCTGGTTATGGAGTTCATTTACCCCTGTTATTGTCCATTACAGATTATGGGCCTTCATTTTGGGTTTCTGGGAACTGAATATTTTCTGTATTCTGGTTTTACCTCCTAAGCCATAGCAGTAGCATTGTATTTCAGGATTTATCACAGCTGGAGTGGGTACGAGAGGAAGGTTCAGCCAGATTCAGTTAAAGGTGTCAGGGATTTTGACAAAATATTTTTTTATCCCATGAGAATTGTGTTTGAGGTATTATTTAGTTCAACATTATCAAAAAGAATTGAGGATATGTGAATTTATGGAGCAGGCCAGGGGAGAGGATTGGGCATGTTTAGCTGTCTTGTGGTTGCCTGGTTGGAATTGGAGGGCCCAAGTTGAAGCTCAGGCCTAAAAACCAACGTGCATTGGGGGGATGCAGGCTTATAACCTCAGGTGCCCCGTTATAGGCAGACAGCTTCCTGCTTCAAGCCTGAGTTGGCTCAAGCTTAGGGGAGACACCAAACTTAAAAGTGAGCAGCTGAGCCAACTGTTGGAGAGTCAGGAAAGGCAGAGGTGAAAGAACTGAGAGGTAGAGGGATGACAGTTTTTTTTTTTAAAGATTCATTTATTTATACAAGAACGGGGGTACAGGCCAGATGTGCGGGAGGGTGAGAGGATTCACCAGAGACACAGCGGGGAACAGAACAGGCAGACTGATGAAATACATTGCTGAGGGGAGCAGTGGGCACGACAGGAGAGGTCTGCTGTGCCATGTGGGAACCTTGTTGGCTGGCCGGGATTGAACCAGCGCTGCAGAGGCTGCGGACAGCTTCACAGTGCTGTGCTCAACCGCCTGCGCCACCAGGGGAGGCCCGAGGGATGACAGTTTATGAGACATTTTGAAAGAAAAATTTTTATATATTTAGTTTTTGTTAATCACAGAGGTAAAGAATATTCATGAATCTCATAAGCAAGTGGGTATGCTATTGTCTGTGTCCTTCCCCTCATGCAGGTTTGACCCCTGGTGCGTCTGGTGTCCCTGCCTGCTGGTACTTCCACCCAACACTGGTGGGGTAAGCTTTGGTAGCTTTAGCAGCAGATACTACAGGGCCAGAGCTCACAGAGTTGAGAGCAAAGAATATTTTCTATAGGAAATTCCAAGCTTTGATAGCCCCTGTAAACTCCCTGCAGACTAGCCAGGAAGCTTCAGAGAAGGGCCTGGATATTAATCCTGACTCACTGGCAGATAACAGCCTCCAGGAGTCTTGCCTCTCCCCTCCTATTTTATCTGCTCCTCCTTGTTGTGCTGAGTCTTGACATTGGCCTGCAGATCCTGTTGGGGTTGCTGCGGATTCATTAAAACAGGGCAACTGGGGCCCTTTTGGAATGAGGGGTAACTCTTAAGGCTTTTTTAATATTTAAACATTTCTGGATTAAAAAATTATGTAGAGTCAGTGCTTTGGAAAGTTTAAAATTGTATACAGTGATTTTAAGTTGTTTTTATAAACAGGTCAGAGTCCTTTTCTTAGAAATTTTGACTGTCAGGAATATGGGACTCGAAAACAGCAAGGAAGGGAGAAATAGAATCATGAGTGAAGGTGGAAAGTGAAAAATGCAGTGGTTAGAAGGGTAAAGAAGAACTAGTGATGAAACCAGCAAACTCCTACTTTATCAAGTCTTTTAAGAAATCAGACACCTAACTTGTAATGTGACATGGATTATGTAGCCAAAGTCACTCATGTATGGGCTGCTTTAGGAAGTTAAACCCGCCCCCCCCCCACCTCCCCGTAGGTAGTTCCCAGAGTCCTAAGAACTTTTACCTCGGTGGCGATGGGCTCTAGGGAAATGAGGGGCTGCTGGTAAGGGAACTAAATTAAGTTTGCTATGTGGGATGGTTAGAAGACATCCGATTTACAGACTAAAATTTACCTTTCCCCCAGTATACAGCAGCTCTGATCAGTGGTTAAGATGTAGTCTGTACCATTTTCTGGACTTGTCAATATTTGCACAGAAAAATACCACTGTTAGTGGCTGAGAAACTTGCTCCAAGGAACACAGGCAACAGGGGCGCAGCTCATGATGTCTGTCACTGCACAAGCTACACTTGCTGGTGTCCGGGCACTTCCTGTCATCTAGGAGGATGTTGCCATCTTGCAAAACCTCTATTGGTTGTCTGGGCACAGTAACCATTTTACTCACAGCTTATGGTTTGCTTTGTTCTCGGTGTTCATGTTAAAACAAGACAAGCCTTGTCATAGGTGAATAATTTCCTCAATTTGTACTTTCTAGTTAATGAGAACACACCTATTGCCTCTCTTCAGTTTCTGGAAAAGTTTTGGAGAGAAGTTTAACATAGAGAATAAACGATTCTGTCCCATCTAACAGAAACCTTTCGTTTATGTTCTCTCTTAAGAAGCTGCTGGAGCCATCTGCTTTTTTCCACTTCTTCCCATATCAGTGAAGGAATTTAACGTGGACTAGCTATGATATGGCTACATGACCTTCTTCTGGTACTCAGAACTGTTTTTCTAAAGGGATAGAATGATATATGGAATAAGGAAGAATCTGTTCTTGAGGTGGTTTTTCATTTAAAAATAATCTACTGTAGGTTCTGGGCCAACCCCTGGGACACCCACCTTTATGCATCTCCTTGGCTCAGTTTGGCTACATTCCTCCAGCTCCCTCCTCCCCAATCTCAGCAATTAAATGTTGAAGTGCCTTGGTATGTTACCGGGGTTGCAAGTTCAACTGCTTGATGTATGACTCATTTCTGGTGCCCTTTTATTTTTTTGTGTGCATAAAAGAGAGCCATTTGTTATATATCTGGATCTAAAAGTCCTCCCTTAGTCTTTGACTGTTATGGGAGGGTTTTTTTTCCCTCTTCTGCAGTAGGAGAATAACAAATCAAAAGAGGATTTTCCTTAAGAAAGCATATATGATATTAAAATAAGTTTTCGAAGGCCAAGGTCACTGTATATATTGGGACAAAAGGAAAAGACAGTTTTTCATTTTTGACATATTACTGTATTGTCTTCTCAACTCTACTAGATGGTCTCTCACAGCTAACAAAGGAATTCTCATTTTCTGGGTAAGGAATTTCTCATTTGCTTTTTGCGTTTTTATTTTCTCATTCCTCAATGTTTAAAACCATTTATTAAGATGTGCTTGTGTGATTGATACAGATGGGAATCAATGAACTTGTCACCAAATATATCCTGAATTCCTTAGGATACGAGGTGTTAGCATTGTTGCGGGAAGAGAGGAGTGTAACACATAAAGCTTAAAACCAATTTGGGGAGAGAGACATGCAATAAAAATAATGAATTGTTTAAAGATGAGGCAGAGAGCAAGTTCTCCCTGAGTCCACATCATTGTGGCTCAGGGTCAGAGAAGGCTTCCTGAGGAAGGTGGGGCTTCGACAGAGGGGAATGAGAAAGGGTGTAAATACGGCAGGCAGTTTGTATGCGGCAGGTTAATCAGGTGCCCTTGGGTACTGCCTCAGTTTCTCCCTTATAACATGGAAAGGATAATAATAAAAGCCACCTGAGGTCATTATGAGATGAAATTAAATTAAATGATATAATCTGAGGCAAGCACTTAGCCAGAGACTATAAAGTAGTAAACTCTCTGCAGAGGTCAGAGACTATTATTTTGTTATTAGTAGGATCAGAGAGCATGTTGAATGTTGGCTCTGGTATATGGTAATGTGGGTAATGGAGGCTCATTGAAAATTTGAGCAGGGCTGCAACAGGCTGAAATAAACTTGATGAAAATCATTGGTAATGGGAAGGATGGTAGACCCCTCCTGTAGACTTTGCTTCAAACTAAATGCTTACAAAAAACTTCAGTGCCCCGATATGGTGGAGTTCTTTAAGAAAAGTGATTTGCTTTTTAACCAGTTTCCCAGAGGCTAGACCTTTGTATTATATTAAAACTTGGTAGGACTGTAAAATGATATGGTGGGGAGAGATGGGTGATATATTGAGTTGCCAACCGACTGGTGGGGGTTCTTCAGCAGGACCAAGTTCCTGACATTCTGGTGTAATTACGTGCAACTCCGTTTTCTGCGAAGTCGTGGGGTTTTCTCCTCTTTGTTTCTTTCATCTTTGCTTAGAACAGCTCCCAGACACACGATGTCTCTTCTCTCTCCTCCTTTCTCCTTTTCCTCACTGCCTCTCCTTTTCTGTTCTCAGATATTAAGTCCATTTCTCCCATCCCACTTCTACAGTGCTTCTACTGCCCCCCATCCCCACCCCTTTCCTACTTTCACCTTTAAAGCATCCTTTCTCAGGGCTCCTGATTCATGTAATTGAGCCATAAATAATTACCCTGTAGGTAACACGCATTGGTAAACATTCTTAAGATTTGTTGTATAAATGAGAAAAGGCTCTCCTCATTTGAGGATACTAGATACTCATATTTTCCTGCCTGGCTTCTATCTTTGATTCATCTGAGTGACAAAAGACCTTTGTTCCTGCTCCAGAAAGGGTCATGTGGCAAATGTTCAAAAGGTTGTCATCCAGACGGCTTGGGGGCTTCAGGAGACTTGGCAGGACCCGATTCCAGGGAATTATCTCCTTTGGCTTCCTGTCTGTTTTATTCTTCTGGGTGGTCTGAGTGGGCCACTCATTAGGACTCATGCTTTACACTGATTAAGGTGGGGAATTTTCAGCTGTGTTTGCCATCTAAGAAAAATAATGAAGGTGAGGAGGAGAGGAAGAATCTGGGCATTACAGAGAAACACCATCCTATGGGATAGGACCGCTGACAATCTGTACTGGAGAATGAATCATTCATTCATTCATTTTGCAAAACTTTATTGAGTTCTGGCACTATTACAGGTACTGAGGGGAACATCTGATAATGAGACATGCACCTTAATAGTCCTGGGGACATGGACAGAAAATCAATAAACAGATCGGATGAATAAGTTATATTTGGACAGTAGCCGTTCTACAAAAGAGATAAACAGAGTGCTAGGATGGGGATGGGTTGTGGGGGTGGGGACCTTAGAAAGCCTCTCAGAGGAGATGGAATTCAGGAAACACCTGAAAGAAGTAAGAGAGGGAACTGTGTGGATCTGTAGGGGAAGAGGTTGTCAGGCCAAGGAAACCAAAATGGCAGAGACCCAAAGAGCTTGCCAGTGGTGGCTGAGGACCAGCAGGCAAGCCAGCGTCACCGGCGCAGCATACTGGGCAAATAAGTCCAGTCTTTAGTGGTGGGTATGATATGGTTCCTGCAGTTGCTGCGGTGGAAGTTATTTCTAGACCTGTGCCTCTGCCTATTGTGTGGTAAACTGCTGTTACCTCAATTAAAAAAAAAAAGAAATGAAGTCCAAAAGGTAATCTGAGGCCTGATTATACACACAGCCTCCCAGGCTAGAGGGAGAATTTTGGGTTTATTCCTTCTAACCTTGTTGGGAAACTGTTCAGGGGTTGGACAAAGTTCTCCTCTATGGGTCACTGTCTTCATTCTGGTTCCAGTTCTACCATTACCCGCCTGTATGAACTTGAAAGCCCGCTCTTGGTCTCTCAGGTTGCTCTGAGGTAAAATGTGGGTAATGTTGCTTTTGCCCAAGTGGATGGATTAAAGAACTAGACATAAGACCTGAAACCATAAAAAACATAGAAGGAAATATAGGCGAAACACTACGTGATATGCACATCAAAGACATCTTTACAGACACATCACCCAAAGCAGTGATAGCGAAGGCAAAGATAAACAGCTGGGACTACATCAAATTAAAGAGCTTCTGCACAGCAAAAGAGACAATAACAAAATCAAAGAGAAACCCCACCAACTGGGAGAACATTTTTGCACACAACACTAATGATAAAGGACTGATCACAAAAATCTGCAAAGAGCTGATGAGACTCAACAACAACAAAGAAAATAATCCAGTCAAAAAATGGGCAGAAGAGCTAAAAGAAACTTCTCTGAAGAGGAAATGCAAATGGCCAACAGGCATATGAAAAAATGTTCAACATCACTTGTCATCAGGGAAATGCAAATCAAAACTACCACGAGATACCATCATACACCAGTGAGAATGGCACATATTAAAAAAACTAGCAACAACAAATGTTGGCGAGGTTGTGGAGAAAAAGGAACTCTTCTGCACTGTTGGTGGGAGTGCAAACTGGTCCAACCACTATGGAGAGCTGTGTGGAGATTTCTGGACCTACTAAACATAGAGCTTCCATATGATCCAGCAATTCCACTCCTAGGTATTTACCCAAAGGACACAGAAACATCAATTCCAAAGAACACCTGCACCCTATGTTTATAGCAGCACTGTTTACAATAGCTAAGCTTTGGAAACAGCCCAAATGCCCAAAAATAGATGACTGGATCAAGAAGATGTGGGACATATATACCATGGAATATTACTCAGCATTCAAAAAAGATAAACACATGCAATTTGCAGCAACATGGATGGCGCTGGAAGGGATCATGCTCAGCGAAATAAGCCAGAAAGAAAAAGAAAAATACCGGATGGTCTCACTCATAGCAGGAATCTAGAAAACTTAAATAAGGGACCAGGAAAATGAATAACTATAAGAAAGTGAAAATCAAAATCAACAAAACACTATGAACCAGAGACACTTTTGGGGGGTGGGGGGCGGGAGGGGAGGGATTGGGGTCAGAATGGGGGGGTTGCAATTGTATGGGGAATATAAAAATAAAATTTATTATTAAAAAAAAAAAGAATTAGCTGTCGGTGACCAAGGGCTTGAAACCTTCAGATGAAAGGTTTGCTACAGAGTAGTTATCACTGTTCTCTATACTCATTATTTTAATAGTTGTCTTCTTTTTTGTTTTTTGTTTTTGAATGGGAACAAAAGCACACAGACCTATACCCAAACAGTAGCTTCCAGGAAATCTAAGTGATGTCAGGGAAATGACATCTGTTTCTGGTTTCCCTTTTTGTTCCATATGAAAGAATTGGGATGTGCCTTTTTTCTTTGAAAGGCATCATAAAAGCTTCCTGGAAGTTGCAACCCAGTATATATCATAGAATATCAAAATGAGAAGCAATGCTAGAAATGTGTTATTGGGCTGGCAGTCTGATTTCTATAGAGAGGAAAATGCCATACTCTGTAAAACTCCTGTGCTTCTAGCCTGTAGGGGAATTGCTTGGGGAGCATGGCCCCCAATTTAGGAGGCTGCTGTGTTATTTGTTTGGTTTCAATAAGATTATTTGTAGATCAAAAAAAAAGTGATGTTGCAGATCATCTGGTCTGGTGCCATCATTTTACAAAGGAGGAAATAGAGAAGCAGCATTAGACTGTTTCACTGCTGCTTGGCAGGAGAGCTGGGACGAGAATCAAGATCCTGTGACTTGCAGACATCTGCCCTTTTCCCAGATTCATGAGCTGCCTACCTCACCATCACATTTAGGCATAATTGCAATGGTATAGGAAGTAAAATACAGTAATTTAAAATCCCTTTCCATCTCTATTGTAATGTGCTTGGCTATATTGGAAGTGGAGGTTGCCACAAAACATCTTTGCTTGGGGAGGTAGCTGTACATGAAAAAAAAATTTCACAGACTCTAATTTGACTCTGTGCCACACATGTTTTGTGCTGTAATTTCCCAGCCTCTGCCCCTTTGTTGCTGGCTGTGGATTCTGCCAGTGGGTTCTACAGAAATCTATAGGTTCCACTGAATTTTATATTTGAACATAGTTCAGATTCTAATCTGGTTATAATTTTTTTAATGAATTTTGCTGGAAAGTGTTTTGTAATTTTTCCTTATACATAATTATTGCAGTAGCTTTTAAAAAGTGATGTTTTGCACAAAGCATTCAATAGTTATTTATTCACTGGACATGAGCTCAGTATGTAACTTAAATAAAATGTGAACCATTGTGATGAAAAAAAAAAATCACCATTTTGTATAACATTGTTCTTGTATGTGAATCTAGTTTTTTTTTTTAAGTTATAACTTCAGTCAACTTAAAGGTGGTAAATCAAATGTGAGAATACATGTGTATATTCTTACATGTGGGAGATTAATGTATATGAGAAACACGCACTTTGTGTACCTTTGTATTATAATGTGGTGACATTATCCTGATTAGCATTGAAAAACAAACATACTTTCTACCTGGCCTCCTTTCTGTTGATACTGTATATCCCACACTGCCACTCCCTGAAATAGAAGCTGTACCATTTACCAGTCTAACCTGTTAGGGTGTTCCTCACATTGCTATATTTTTGCCATTCATTTAAAAATCAATGATAATTCAACAAGTCAAAAATAACTACAGGCATATTGTTTCTCTTCACTGGTTTTGCTAAAAAGAAATAGCCCTTACCGTGTTGCCATATTTTGCTTACTCATGCTATGGAGAAGTAAATTGTTAACATTTCAGGTACTTAGCCAGAAGTGAAGTTGTTTTCAGGACTATACTTGTCAAATAGTCCTCTTTCCATAGTGAAAATTCTTAAAATAGAGAGCATGCTGGAAAATCAGATGGGTGATTGAAAATGACAAGCATAAATCTGAGGTTGGTTGAATTCGTGAATACTGAACCTGTGGAAACAGAGAGCCATTTATTAAAAATAATCTGTGTGTAAGTGGACCCCTGCAGTTCAAATGGATGTTGTTCAAGGGTCCACTGTGTTTGGATTTATGGTGATGTCAATGCCATTATAAGACCACAGTGATGGTTTGCAATTAAATGGGAAAAGAATGCTATAGTGAAATGGGTAGTGATGTAGATAAAAATATAGCCTTTACAATGTTTAATCTCCACTAGATGTCTGACTGAGAATAAGTCCACTTGACTTCAAATTCTCCATCTTAAAAAAATGAAGATAATTATCCTAAGGACTTCTCAGGGTTGGGTCCAGATTGTCCAGACCTTGGGCCTGTGACAAGTCCTTTAAGGTTTTTTTCACCCCAGGAAGTTATACAAAGGCAGCGTGTCTGTAACGAATGTCTCTTTGCTGCTCTCACCCCTGCAGGTATTCAAGAGACGCTATTTTTACTTAACTCAAATTCCTGATGGTTCCTATAGTCTCAACTCCTATAAAGATGAGAAAAATTCAAAAGAATCTAAAGGTTGCATCTACTTGGACTCCTGCATTGATGTTGTTCAGGTAAGGGGATGGGGGTCAACTTTCTTTCCTGGTGGGGGGCTTGGGGTATTGACGGTTCCAAAGAACCTCAGCATTTTCCTGTCTTGGGGTCATGGTATCTCTATCCACCAAAAGACTCACACTAGACCCTTGAGAATCCTCTGCAGTGCTCCACTTCAGTGCTCCACTCCTACTCTGTGCCCAGATGCACGCGTTTCCCCAGTGCTTTTGAGTCTGGATCCTCAAGTGCCTCTTGACTCTCTTACCTTCTTTCCTTTCTTCCTGCCCTTCCTGCTGGTTCCCCCTTTTCCTCTCTCACTTAGAGACTCGCCTTCTTTGTTGTCCTGCTCCAGTCCACCTTCCTGAGACACAGATGGCATACTTTGTTTGTCTGTGTGAAACCTTTGGCTCTTGACTTAGTGTCCTGCAGAGTGAGATGAAAAGCTCTTACTGTGGCAGTGCAGGCCGAGAGGGATTGGGCCTTTTTCACCTCATCCCCTCTGCTCCCCATGCACACTCTGTGCTCTAGTCAGACCATACAGCACCACTCAGAATTTCACACATATGTGGCTCATTTTTGTTTTTCTTGATATTTACTTTCCCTTTCTGTTCCTATTTGAACCTTATCTTTGACGACTCTGCTCAAATGGTACATGCACATGAATTGTGTTCTGTTTCCTTCCTCTGCCTCGAGCCTGCTAAGTGGGATTAATCTCCCACATACACTACATGGGGGTTCATTCTGCATGTTCCTTTTTAGATTACAGGGACTGTGTCTTCCTCAAGGTGGCGGCCCCTGTAATAGTCAGCGGTTGTGTACACAGTGGGAGTTTATCAAATGTTTGCTGATTTGAATTCCTGAGGGGCATGGACAAAGGAGAAGGGGTGGAAAACACGGAGGCTATCTAAAGAGGAAGTCAGTGGATGAAGAGATAGGAGCTGTTACAGCCAGTGTAGCAAGGAACCTGGGCTGGCTAGTGGGTGTTGGCTTGAGACACCCTCAAACTACCCGAATCTAAATTTTCAGAACAGTGGATTGGAATTAATCATGTCTGTTTATTCCAGTAAAAGAGATTGTCATGAAGTTCACTAGAGAAAACATTTTAAAAACCGCAAAGATCCATGTGACTAGAAGGTGCCTTCTTTTTATATAGGTAACAGCTTTCTTACCAGAAGAGAGGTGCACACAGTCCGCAGGTTTTCTCAATTAGCTCTTGTCCAGCTTGACCTTTCTTTATACTGCTCACAGATCTGCTTTCCCCATCATTTATGATCCCTCTTCCCGGTTATTTTGAAATATATAAATCTTTATGACTTGCTACAGCAGTTTCATTTCATCCTTTACTATACTTTGAAGATGAGAAGAAGGAACTTTCTCGGTTCCCTCTTGAATGATGACCATGCAGTGGAAAATTATTGATTCATGAGCCTCTCTTGAAATGAATGTTGAGATATTTGGGGGTGGGGGGAGCATGTCATTTCTTTGGTCAGGACAGAGAAGGTGATAAAATAAGAGAATGTGTCATTATTTTTGTGGGAAGGAGGTGGCTTGTTATTTTCTTTATATGTGAGTGTTCAGCAGAGGCCATTTCCATATTTTATACAAAGAGTTACAATTTAATGTGAATCGACTACAGTCTTTCCTGCTACTGTGATGCTTTTCATATCATACACAATAAGGTGAGTGAGGTAGCAACATTACATTCTATGGTGTGATAGAATGCAAGTACCAGATTTATTCATATAGCCTGTTTTTAAGAACTGATTTTGAAAATCTGTAAATATGGAAGGAACACTTAGCCAGATGGAAATAGTAAAGCATTTGCTTATTTTTGCAATAGTAGTTTGATTATCTTAAATGTGAATATTACTCAACAAGTGCTATTCCATGCCAACTTTGTGCATCTAATGCTGCCCTCACTACCTGGAGTGGGGGCGGGGGGGGGGCGGAACAAAGTTAAGGTATGTTAGACATACTCATCCATCTTGAAGTTTCTGTCTATTGATGAAAGAAGCAATTCTTTCTTGAAAATATTGACATATATGTGCCAAGCTGAGGTCTAAATAAATAAACAAATGTAATATTAAAAAGAGCAGCTAAACTAACAGAACATATTTTTTTTTTCCCCTCTAGTGCCCCAAAATGCGCCGTCATGCTTTTGAACTCAAGATGTTAGATAAGTATAGCCATTATCTGGCTGCTGAAACTGAGCAGGAAATGGAGGAATGGCTGATAACTTTGAAAAAGATTATTCAGATCAATACCGACAGTTTAGTGCAAGAGAAAAAGGACACGGTAGAAACAGCACAAGGTCAGGATTTTTTAACAATTCATTTTTGAGTTAAAACCCATGTCTTTAATCCACGAGAATATCCTTTGTGTAGGGTGGATATGCTCTTGAAGGTTAACATACTTGATCATTAAAAGTAACTATGGAACTTGATAGATTGTTTTGAAGAGTTGATGCTGCCTGGACTCTGACACGTGAAATATCGCCAGACTAAAACAGATCGGGAATTCATGGCAGATTTTCAAAAGTCCATTAAAGTTTTCCCGATGCTTTCATAATCTAAATTCTTTGCCATAAATCTCTTAGGAGAGGATGGGGTGGGAGAGAGAGTGTATTCCTCTTAGGTGATTAGTAATGGTCTGTATGGTTTGGAACATCTGCTTTTAATGAATTTGCAGATGATGAAATTAGCAGCCAAGGAAAAGCCGAGAACATCATGGCCAGTTTGGAAAGAAGCATGCATCCGGAACTGATGAAGGTACATCTTTCTTATGGCAACTTGCCTTCAATTGAGATGATGCAGAATGAGCTGTTCAAGTTTCAATGCTGGATTCTGTTTGGCAGTGCCATTTCTAAGTTAAAAATAAGACAGCAAATTAGTAAAATAGGTAGAGGTTAATGAAAGAAGAGTTATACTTGGAAGATGGAACTTGGAAGTCCCAGATAACAGTTTGGAAAATCTTATTTTTTTTCCCTAGATGCCTAGGTACTTCTGAGTTTACTAACTTTATTTGCTATGCTTAGTCAATTTAATTACTCTGTAATTCACAAAATTAATATTCTTCATTCAAGGAGATACTAATGTAGATTGAACATGATATTCAATCTAATGCTTTATAAATGTTAATTTCATATGGAAATCATATAGTTTCTCTCTAAATGCATAAGTTTACGAGTCATTTCATCAAATAAAGATTTTGGTGATAAAACATCATTTGTGGTGACTACTCGGCTCTTTGGAGTTTGAAGTAAGCCAGTTTTAAGTGTAGAGGTGATTATCATACCTCTTTTAGTAGGTTACATATTTCACTCTGTGGATTTTGTGCTGTAACCGATTAGAAGACTGATCCACTTATTCATTTGTCAAACCTATTTATATTTTCACTTTTTTCCTTTTCTTGGACTACAAAGTTGCGTGAGTTTAGAAGTTACTTTTTTTATGTTTTAAGCTTACCCTTCTCTTAAACTTTAAAGCTTTTTTTTGAAATTTAGGAATGTACTCATGATTCCCTGAACTGTGTTTTCTGTGATTTTGTAGATATTAATATATCCCCTGTGAGTCTTTTTCATTCCAGACTATATAACCCATTATGTTTTTCCTTAAGTGATGGGATCAGAATTGTATATAATATTCCATGGCTGGCACTATGGATATGAACAAAAAAGAACCAAAGTGATTTTGGATGCAAAAGAAAAATAAACAAGAGGGTTCCTTTTTTTGTACTATAGTGAGTTGAACAATATTCTTGATGTTGTGAGAGGCTTATAGAAAGTATAAGAATCTGATCTAGTGCTTATTATGGATCAAACAGAAAGTGATTCTGTGGCAAGTATTTTATCTAACGTACATGCACGTGCAGAATAGTGTACTTTGAACTGTATCAGATTGCTAGTTTCACATAGTATTTAATACTGTTTTGAAGGGAATAAAGTAATTGGTGTGTGTTCGTATATGTGTGGGTATGTATTTGTTTCTTTTTTTTCTTAATTTTAGTATGGAAGAGAAACTGAGCAGCTAAACAAACTCAGTAGAGCTGATGGAAGACAGAATCTATTTTCTTTTGATTCAGAAGTTCAGGTATTAATGATATATATGTTTAATATTAGAATTGTTGCCTTTTCAGATAAACAACATCTGTGAAATGGTGAAAGCACTGCTTTTTGTGTCACTGGAACATTGATTGCTTTCTATTTGTCTGGTTCTTTTTGAAAGGTAGCTTAACAAACAACTTCACTTGAGGACTATCACATCTACAAACAGCTTAGGACCGAATATGTGTTTTTTTCCCTCAGTTCCTATATTCTTTTTACTTAATCTCATTCCTCAAAATGGATAAATTAAAGAACCCCTAATGATGTTTCAGTGCTCTTTTAATACATTAAATACAATTGTGATCTCTCAGCAGTGAGTGTCTGCATTATAAAGAACACCAAGTCATATGAGATGTGATTTATTTTCCACTTTAGATGTAGAACCAGCATAGTTTTCAGGTCTGGCCTAATCCCACTTTAAATGGAAAGGGATGCAGGAAGTGTAGGTTTATTGCAGATGTGTATTTTAAACATCTTTCTTGGGAGTTAGGTTCTTTTTGTACTAAGATATATGCAGTTAATATTTTATTCCATGATAATTTCTAATTTTCTGATTTGTTTAAAGGGAAAAATGCTACTGTGTGTAAGTGTTAACAAATGTTTTTCCCACTGGAAAATATTTCATGAGAAAATATAACAATTTGGGGGATGACTTATTTTTTTTGGTTTTCTTTTCAGTTTTGCTACATGAGATTGCTAATGAAATTCTTCAGGGTTCTTTTTCAAATTGAAAATATGTTTCATATAGGCATCACAATTTATTCCTCAGTGTAAATGGATCATGAAAATATAAAACAGTTTGGGGAAGATTGATTTTGTTTTTGTTTTATTTTGCCTTGTATGGTTTTCTAATTAAAATTCTTTTTTAGTTTGAAAATGGAAAAGTATATAGTGTATAAATAATGCAGACATTTGTCTTTAATAAAAATGTCATATGAAAAAATAAAATTGGGAAAAATAAGCAAAATATTTCATCGTCTCTTTGCTTCCCCATAGCAATATTACTTGTAAATTATGCGATTAAAACAAAAATAATCTAGCAGGCCTCAGAAATATTAGTCCTAAGCTACTCATTCAGAAATTTACTTGTTCCAGGCCTGTCTGAGCCTTTGATTTTCCCCTGCTCCCCCCCCCCACAATGATTGGCCTCTAATTGGCCATGTCAGGCTCTTTCATTGTGTACAAAGAAGCCAATTGACTGTGGTTGAAACCAAATCCAGTATCTTTAAAAAAAAATTGTGGTGTAGTGTTTTTGTGGTCATGGAACTGAACGGCTTTTATGGTTTAAGCTGTTTATCAGTGAGAGAAAAATTCACAGTTGGGATGAAACTAAGGATAAAAAAATTAATCTTGATTATGGAAGGCAATCTCATCTCAGAGAAGCCCATGTATGCCAAGTCCCTTTTCTAGGTGAAATGCCATCTTTCTCTTTTGGCCACAATTCATTGTCTAGAGAGACAGATGTTTTCTACCCAAAGGCCTTAGAGGATAAAGAAACACTGGCTATGGAAGGTTTTGCCTCCTACTTTGAATTACTGGGGCAGGCCCTGGATCCTAATGTTTGCATCCAGAGCCATTGAAGGGAAAGGCTTGAGAACTGGCGTGGTTTAGTCCAGCGGACTCTTCACATTCCAGGTATGAGTAAGAAGAAAGGAGAGCAGATAAATGGGTGGAAATTAGAATCGATCTCCATGACAATGACTTGCCACCTGGCTCCACAGATAAGTGTTCAGTGGGAGCTGTCTAGTCCCACACCTCGGTGTTCCTCTTGTAGAAAATAGACTCAGCGGAAGAAAAAAAAATCATGCTTTCATATATGAATATCATACTCTAGGCTCGCTTAAGGAGGATTTTGTCAGTGGTGCAGGCTAGGCCAGAAGAGCTATAATTATCTAAGACTCTTCAGGCACAATACCTGTTTTGGCTTGAATTACTTAGGCAGTGGAGAAAAATTCTTGTGTTTCTTGGCTTGAGTTTTCCATAAAGGCAGTATATTCTGCTGGGATTCACCCAGTCATTTCCTGTCTGCCATGTCTCTGGCCTTAGTGAAAGTGGAGTAAGTTGTCTTACAATCTGTGCTATAATCACTTGTAAGTCTGCTCAGACATTAACATGAACAGATGAACTTGGAGTGCCTGAGCTATGGGAGCTGAGGAGGATTTTCTGAATTTCTTTGAGGAGGCACAGATTTCCTCCTCTGCTGAGGAATTCCTTGACTCCCAATATCTTTTTTTAAAACTTGTATTAATTTTGAAATACCGATAATTTTTAAAAATATATCTCTGTGGCAGCCAGGGTACATCCCCCAGCTCTGTTAGAAGCTGAGCTCTGTGTTTATCAGTTTCCTACGCAGACGCCTCTCCCTCTGTTCATCATTTAAACGTAGGTGGTCCCCAGGGTTCCAGCCTTGTCCTCCTCCTTACCCTGGATGCCATTGACTTCCAAATCCAGATCTCCAACCCAGACCTCTCCTATTTTTCCAACCACTTAGTAGTATCACTTCAAACTCAACACATCCCAAACTGAAATTCCTACTTACCCTCCCCCATCTGCTGTTCATTTTTATTTCACAACTAAGTTCATAACAGCACTGTTTTCCAACTCATCCAAGTTAGAGACCATTGTGTTATTCTCCATGCCTTTCATACCTATTCATGTCAGTATGCCTCCTGCACACTTCACAAAGAACACAAAAGGCCTACCCTTCCAGAACACATATTTTGTGGGCAAAACTAACAAAAACTAAATAAATAAATAGTAAGAAGTAATGTTAGCTAAATCAAGGAAAGGAGTTTAGACTGTCAGAGTGTGTGCCGTTTTATACAGGGAGTTGAGGACGGTCTCTCTATGGATAGGAGACTTGAATGAAACAAGGGAGCAAGCCATTGCAACTCTCTGGGGGAATAGGGTGGCTGTCAGAAAAGCAAGTGCAAAGGCCCTGAAGTGGAAGTGTATTTGTCGTGCTGGAGAAATAACCAAGGAGACCCATGTCTCTGGAACAGAGAGGGGAAGAGGAGAGGCAAGATGGTAGGAGGGGAGCCTCCCTGGTGGTGCAAGGGGTTAAGCACAGCACTATGAAGCAATCTGCAGCCTCTGCAGCGTGAGTTTGATCCCCTGGCCGGCTAGGGAGCAACCCACACGGTACAGCAGACCTCTCCTGTCTCACCCGCTGCTCCCCTCAGCAATGTATTTGAGTCAGTCTGCCTTTTCTGTTCCCCACTCTGTCTCTGGTGAATCCACTCACCCCCACACCTCTGGCCTATACCCCAGCTCTTGTATGCATAAATAAATAAATCTTTAAAAAAAAAAGAGTGGTAGGAGATGAGGTCACATGGGTGGGAGAAGTGAGGAGTCATGTCCTATTGAGTTCATAAAAGACTCTAGTATAGGTTATGGCTTTTCAATTCCTTTAGATTGGAACCTTATCTCCCTTCAGGATTTCTGAAATGAAAAAATAAAAAGGATTCAAGTGAACACTGGACAGAGCACTGATAGATTGTGCAATTTTAGCTAATAGATCTATATTCATGTGAATCTTGACTCTCATATTTTGGAAATGATACATAGTATCTGATATTTTGTAGAGGTTGGACTTCTCAGGAATTGAACCCGACATAAAGCCATTTGAGGAAAAGTGCAATAAGCGTTTCCTAGTAAATTGCCACGATTTAACTTTCAATATCTTGGGTCATATTGGAGACAATGCAAAAGGACCACCCACCAATGTACGTATGACTTTTCTTTCTACCTCTTTGGAATCAGAAAGGAAAACTCCTCTCTTTTTCTTAGTGCTGAGAATGTGCTGAATGAAAATTCTATTACACATATTGTGATAAATTTAACATGGAAAAATTTCATCCATGTATTTCTTTGCCAAAATCTCGAGAGATACATGAAAATCTTGCCTATTCAAAAAAGCAGATAGGTTGTTGACATTTATGAGAGACTGTCTCCAGAACCTGGAATATCCTCCAATTTGTGAATTGTTAGAAGATATGAAAGATTACTTTTGTGAAATTGGCTCATAGCAATGAGTAAGAACCCTTACAGCCCCAAAGATGCTGAGCCATCAGCTAACATTACTCACTATTCTGAGAGTGAATTTATTTTATTTTGCACAGAAAATTCTAATTATTAGCTGTCACACATCCATTCAAGTTGCTCAGAAATACTTGAAACTGTAAATGTAAAATCGCCAGTGGTGGCCTTTTATATGTTCATTTTTATTTTCTGGTTCTGGTTCTGTCCATGAAAGATACCCATAGGGTTGATTTATTCTCATACAAAGTAACTGAAATGCGCTAGCAGACAACGTTCAGTATGTAAAGGGTTAATCTTTATGCCATCTGGCATGAAATTTCTCTTTGTGACCAGCTTTCAAATGCCATCTGTAGAGAGGAATCATGTCTTCCAAAACTGCTGATGGGGCAAAGCTTTTGTCAAGTAATTTGATGTTGACTGATATTAGTTCCTCTGAAATGTATAATCCAGGAAGCTGTAATGTAACAAAAGGGAAGATTTATTTCTATTCTATAACATTGGCATTATTTTTAGGTAATTTCAGTAAACCTATAGAGAATTAAATTTTATTCTTAGAACCATTGATGTGACCTTTCAATGTGACTTCTGCTTTTCCTTCATGAAAAAAATTTGTAACTTATAAACTTATTTATACCTGACCAGAGTTAAATTGGATAGCCTGCTGTTTTGGAATGCTTTCTTACATGCAAATAAGCCCTAACAGAATTTCAGCTAATGTTGAACTGAGAAAGAACTATACATTACAAAAACATGAGGAATGGAACATTATTTTCTAATTTTTACCCCCTCCCCCCAAAAAGTTTTGTTTAAAAATGTGATTGTTTTCATTCCCAGGTGGAACCTTTTTTTATCAATCTTGCCTTATTTGATGTAAAGAACAACTGTAAGATTTCAGCTGACTTTCACGTGGACCTGAATCCCCCATCTGTCCGTGAGATGCTGTGGGGCACTTCAGCCCAACTGGCCAGTGATGGACACCCTAAAAGCTCTTCACCCGAGTCTTTTATTCATGGAATTGCTGAATCTCAGTTACGCTACATAAAGCAGGTAAAGCATGATCTTTTAGGCTGAGTGGCACATTCCAAAGGAGAAACCCTTGGATTTTCCCATTGTTTCAGGCTGCTGTTTCCCTGGCATTCCCTCCTCATGAAGTCTATGTAGAGGTGTTTTTCTGGTAACTGAAGTTGAAGGGGAAAAATGGAAACTAGTGGAACATGCTAATAGTTGGCTAGTAAAATCAGTGACGTAACATTGTCAGTGGGACTGTGGTTTGAGTCTTCGAGGAGGGCAGGAGTTGGTGAGCTGCAGTGCAGGCACACATGTGTGTGCACATATACCTACATGCATATTTTTTGCCTGAAGTTCTTGTTATTTTTGAAGAGAAATCAGGCCTACTGTAACTCTCCAGTCTCTCATTCCCATTTCCATTATGACTAGGTATTTTAATGAAGCACAAAGGCTCTTTATTCAGGGGGTTTCTGTTGGCAAGGCAACGGGAAGGGGCTGCTTGTGTCCTGGCTGTAAAGCCACCCTCGTCTGATCCATCTGGTGCAAAGAGTCCCCTGTAGAAAGAGTCTAACAGATCTCTGGCATTTTGACCTCTAAGCAGACTGGAGGCCATAGAGGTTAGGCTGAGCAGAATTGATGGTCTGTCTTCTAGACTTTTGCAACTGAAAGGAAACCAGAATGTGGCATACAAAGTGGGAAGAGGCCTAGGAACAAAGCAACTCACTTTGTAAAGAGATTTATTTTTCCCAGATTAAAAATACTGTTCCTTTTATTCCGATGATAAAACTAAGTAGCATATTATGTTGAAAATTCAAACAACAGAGAGTATAAGGAAGAAAGTAGAAAACACTACCCCTGGATCATAGCTATTAACATTTCAGTGCACATCCTTGCAGGCATATTGGATATCACATTATCTATATTAGACAAACTGTGTTCTTCTCATGATTTATATCTACTGTATTCACTGAATGTCATGTTGTTCAGTATTTATAGATCACTCACATTCTTTTTTTTAAGATTTATTTTATTTATTTATACAAGCACTGGGTACCGTCAGAAGCGTGGGAGGGTGAGAGAATTCACTAGAGCCAGAGCGGGGAACAGAACAGGCAGACTGATGAAACACACTGCTGAGGGGAGCAGCGGGCAGCAAGAGAGGTCTGCGCGCCATATGGGGCCCTCGCCCGGCGCCCTGGGATCGAACCAGCGCTGCAGAGGCTGCCGGCAGCTTCGCAACCCAGCGTTCAACCACTGCGCCACCCTGGGAGGCCCTGGCTTAGCATTTTGCACCCTTTGTCAGATCAACTAAAGCTCCCAGGAGATATGGTTGTTGACTTCAAATAGTTGAACATTTTATTTTGGAGTAGTCGTCTAAGCTTCTTCTCACTCAGTACTAAGAAGCAGGACCATGTCGGAATGAGGGGGAAAGTTAGGAGGTATGAACACTAATCTCAGGGTATCAATTTTGCAGCACTAGCAAAAATTTAAGCCCTTATGATTGCCATTGTATTTGTCTAGGTACTTTAATCTGTATTTTAAGTCATTTAATTCTCACAGCATCCCAGTAAAGTAGGCTAGGGACAATTTACTATCTCCATTTCATAGATGAAGAAACTGAGGCACAAAACAGTCATGTGACTTGCCCACAGTCAGAGTTAATAAGATGAGGAGCAGAACCTAGGTCTAGAAGGCTCCAAGCCACGGATATTACCGCTCCACTCTATTGCTTCCATATCAGGCTAGAGCGAAGGAAGCATCCTAGCTCCCCAGCCTTCTCAGGAAGTGCTGCAGCCCTGGCCCCTCTAGCAGGCCTAGCCATGTGGCAGCGTTATCTACAGGCAGAGGCAGCCCCCAGAGCTTGGCGGATGCTGGGTGTTTGGGAGCCATTCTAGGTCTTCCTCAACTGCTCCTTGGAGTCTTTCTCACTAGTAGCTTCCTGAGGAACCATGGGGTGGCCACAGGGAAAGGAAAAAGTTGGGCTCAGAAAGGAGAAATTTTGGGCCTCCCCGGTGGCGCAGCTGTTGAGCGCTGGGTTGCGAAGCTGCCCACAGCCTTTGCGGCGCCGGTTCAATCCCCGGCTGCTCCCCGGCCACCGGAGGAGGGTCCCACATGGCGTGCAGACCTCTCCTGCCGCCCGCTGCTCCCCTCAGCAGTGTGTTTCATCAGTCTGCCTGCTCTGCTCCCCGCTCTGGCTCTGGTGAATTCTCTCACCCTCCCGTGCTTCTGATTGTACCCAGTGCTTGTATAAACAAAAACAAACAAACAAACAAATAAAACATGCCTCTATTAAAAAAAAAAAAAAGGAGAAATTTTGCCTCCTTGACACCAAACAGCCACTGTGACCAGTCACAGCTGCCTGGCAGTTCCTTCCCAGATGCTCTGACAGAGAACAGTTCCCCCATCCCTCAAGGTCACACCCTGGGCTAACTTTGGGTTGGGATTGTGGGGGAGCAGCCAACTCTTTGGGGGATGTCTTCCTCACTGTAGCTCTGTGGGCTCAGTTTTGAGGGCAGCAGACGTTGACCTGGTGAAGGGGTGCAGAGCCGCCCCTGCTACTAGGTGCCCTGCCAAGCCCTGGGGAGAGGGGAGCTGACTCATTCTTTGGAGAGGTAGAGGGGAGGGGACGGTGAAATGGCTGACTCACCTGGGGTGGGGGTAGGCACAACCATGCCTTCTTGGTGGGAAAGGAGGCCTGGGCCGAGGCCTTGTCTTAAAGGGCGAGATCCCTGGCTTCTCTCTGGCTACCTTGCTGTGTCCTAATGGAACAAAAGGCAAAACAGCCCTCGAGAGCCTCCCCTTTCACGGGGCCCCTCAGTTACAAAATGAGCATCTCTGAGCATCAGCATCCTCATCAGAAAACCGGAGGTAACACGGGGACCTGCATCCTAGGGCTGTGTAGGGTCAGGAAGACCACAGAGCAGGTTTTCTATGATCCAGCAGACCACGTAAAGGAAAGGTCAGAGTCCTCAGTGGCTTTTGCAGGTTTTTTATTTAGATTACCAGATACACGGCAGGCAGGGGCGCTGCCAGCCTCCCAGCCCCCAGCAAGTCTTCACTCGGGGCTCTCCGACCTTCTCTCACTTTCTCTCTGCTCTTCTCATGGCTCTGCTTCTCTCCCGGCTTCTGCTGGCGTCCCCGTGACGCCGCCCTTAAAAGCCCAGTCTCAGCCCAGGTGAATCCCATCTACCTATGCCCACACCCTACTCCAGGTGCCCGCCATCAGGCATGCATTCGGGACCGCAAGGATCCATCATCTATCCTGATGGCGGGAGGGCAGAAAAGCCTGACATTTTTTCCTTACCCTACAGGCTGTCAGCATGTTCCCAGCAGTACCAGAGATCAAGTTCCTGACCTTGAGACACTCAGCCACACTAGTAATAACCAGGTGTACCTAATGTGCGTTACTTCATTTAATCCCTACGAGAAATTTTATGAACCAGCTATTACTTTCATCATCCCCAGTTTGTAGGTGAGAAACTGAGACTTAGAGAGGATTCACATCCTAATCTCATAAATGGTGGCGCAGAACTTGAACCCAGGAGCTTTAATTGCCTTCACTCCATGCTGCTGCTTGGAAATTCAAAGCTGAGTCAGCTGTTTACCCAGGGTCCTTATAAACTGCTTCACTTTGGGGGACTGTAGGGTGAGGGAAAATGTCAGGCTTTTCTGCCCTCCCGCCATCAGGATAGATGATGATCTTTGCGGTCCCGAATGCATGCCTGATGGCGGGCACCTGGAATAGGGTGTGGGCACAGGTAGATGGGATTCACCTGGGCTAAGACTGTGCTTTTTAAGGGCGGTGTCACGGGGACGCCAGTAGAAGCCAAGAAGCCAAAAGAGAAGCCAAGAGAGAAGCAAGAGAAGCAGTAGCTGAGAGAAGGCCGGAGAGCCCAGAGTGAAGACCTGCTGGGGACTGGGAGGCCTGCAGCCTCCCGGCCCCCCAGCACCCCTGCCTGCCATATGCCTGGTGAACCCCAATAAAAGACCTGCAAAAAGCCACTAAGAACGCTGACTCCTCCTTTACCTGGTCTGCATGGGATCAGAAAACCTGCTCTGTGTCCAGTCCTGCCCTTACAATTGGCATAAGTCGGCAAGATGATCCATGCAGACGGGTATAGAGCCCTCCGAAGACTTGGAGGGACTGGTGGACAAGGTCCAGGAGCTATGGAATAAGATGAGACCTGGCATGAAGGAAATGCCCAAGAGGACCAGCCAACGACCCCCGAGGCAGCAAGAATCATCGGGGAAGAGAGGACCGTGATTCGGAGCTCGCCACTGCTGATGGAAGGGGAGGCCTAATGGACTTGGACTGAAAATCCCGCCAGAAGGCGGAGGACCTTGGCAGGTTGTGGTTTTTTTTTTTGAGAATCTGGGGGTGGCCAGTGGGCCTTGATGGCCAAAAGCAGCCTGTGTATGCCCAGCAGCCAGGCAGAGGAGAAAAGCCAACTGAGAAGGCAAAAGCTGGTGCTGATGTAAGTTTGGGAAGCCTTGAGTGTCTGTTAAGCAGCCTGAGTATGCTGAAGACCTGTGGGTCTCGTAAAATCACCTGTGGGTGATGCCCTGCTCGTTGTCGAGTGAGAGTGAGGAGCTGAGGAAACCGTCCTTGGGGGACGGGTGGGGAACGTGGCTTGGGGTGGAGCCCAAGCCGAATGCAGAGTTTGGATCCCCGACCCATGTGCTTGTGCAGTGGGTTGGCCTGAGTGCAGGGGTCTGCGAGTCGCATGGGTGGCTGTGAAGGCCGAGTGTTGGAGCGACTGCAGACAGAAACCCTGAGGGTTGGCGATTACCCCCAACAGAATAGAATCGCCAATCCCAGAGTGAGTGCATCCTGGGGGTGGATGCGGTGTGTGGCTTGTAGCCGAGACTACAGCCAGAGAAGGCCAGGAAGCCTGACGGCTCCTGGTGTGTTACAGTAGATGCCGTGAGTGAGTCCCCTCCCTCGTATGAGCAGTGCCTTCGGCAGCAGATGTGGTGGCTCATCTGCTGGTACCAATAATTGTCTTTTGCACTAGGTTGGGAACCTGCCTGGACTTATTGTGTTCTGTTGTATTTTGTTGTATTGTGATGTATTTGCTTTCGTGGGCCATAGCTGCATTGTTTATGTTTGCTAAGAAAATTATATATATGAAGACTATGCGGCAGAAAACCCTGAGGGGGTGGACTGTAGGGTAAGGAAAAATGTCAGGCTTTTCTGCCCTCCCGCCATCAGGATAGATGATGCATCCCTGCGGTCCTGAATGCATGCCTGATGGCGGGCACCTGGAATAGGGTGTGGGCACAGGTAGATGGGATTCACCTGAGCTAAGACTGTGCTTTTAAGGGCGGTGTCACGGGTACGCCAGTAGAAGCCAAGAAGCCAAGAGAAGCAAGAGAAGCAGTAGCTGAGAGAAGGCCGGAGAGCCCAGAGTGAAGACCTGCTGGGGGCTGGGAGGCCTGCCAGCCTCCCGGCCCCCCAGCACCCCTGCCTGCCATATGCCTGGTGAACCCCAATAAAAGACCTGCAAAAAACCACTGAGGACTCTGACTACTCCTTTACCCGGTCTGCATGGGATCAGAAAACCTGCACCGTGCCTATTCCTGCCACTACAGGGACTCAATGAATATCTTGCACTCAATTCACTCTTCTGCCCTGTTGTAGGGTAAGGTAAAAGTATCAGGCTTTTCTGCCCTCCTGCCATGAGGATAGATGATGGAACCCTGCAGTCCTGAATGCATGCCTGATGGGCACCCGGAGTAGGGTGTCGGCATAGGTAGATGGGATTCACCTGTGCTAAGACTGGGCTTTTAAGGGCAGTGTCACGGGGACGCCAGCAGAAGCAGGAGAAGCAGAGAAGCAGAAAAGCAGAAGCAGAACCACGAGAGAGCAGAGCAGCAGAGATCACCAGAGAGCCCAGACCGAGTGAAGACTTGCTGGGGGCTGGGAGGCTTGCCAGCCCCCCGGCATCCCTACCTGCCATGTACCCGGTAAATCCCAATGGAAGCCTGCAAAAGCCATCGAGGACTCTCTAGGACTCCTTTTTTTTTAAAATAAATTTTATATTCCCCATACAATTGCAACCCCCTTATTTTGACCCCAATCCCTCCCCTCCCTGCCCCCTACCCCCCATAGAGTGTCTCTGGTTCATAGTGTTTTGTTGATTTTGATTTTCACTTTCTTATAGTTATTCATTTTCCTGGTCCCTTATTTAAGTTTTCTAGATTCCTGCTATGAGTGAGACCATCCCGTATTTTTCTTTTTCTTTCTGGCTTATTTCGCTGAGCATGATCCCTTCCAGTGCCATCCATGTTGCTGCAAATTGCATGTGTTTATCTTTTTTGAATGCTGAGTAATATTCCATGGTGTATATGCACCATATCTTCTTGATCCAGTCATCTATTTTTGGGCATTTGGGCTGTTTCCAAATCTTAGCTATTGTAAATAGCGCTGCTATAAACATAGGGGTGCAGGTGCTCTTTGGAATTGATGTTTCTGTGTCCTTTGGGTAAATACCTAGGAGTGGAATTGCTGGATCATATGGAAGCTCTGTGTTTAGTAGGTCCAGAAATCTCCACACAGCTCTCCATAGTAGTTGGACCAGTTTGCACTCCCATCCACTAGAACTCCTTTACCTGGTCTGCTGGGATCATAGAAAACCTGCCCTGAGCCCATTCCTGCCCTTACACCTGCCTACTGCAGAGGTTTCTATCTGTAACAAACAAGACAATGTGTGAAATGCTTTGAAAACTGGAAAGTTGTATATTAACACAGTTGGTAATATACCGAGTAGGAAAAAAAACCAGGGTGGAGTCCCAGTGATGGATTTTTCCACTTGAATTCATGTGTGTGGTGCTCCTATAAATAACAGACACAAGCAACCAACAAACTATTTGGAAACTTATATTTGGAAGGAGCTGAAGTGGACAGGGGGATGACATGGTTGTTCCACATGCATTCAGAGAAAACTCAAATAATTTGGGTTGTGTCTGCATTAGTGCCTTTCAATAAAGTGTGCGGAAACAAAATGAGTTTCAGATCCGCTGCCCCCTCCCTTTGTGTTGAAAGCACTAAAGCTCGGGAACAGCAACAAAGGCATGAACAAAGGAATGTTTTCAATACAGTGATTTATATTTTTTAATACAGTTTTTATTCTGGTAACATTGGTTTATATCATTTATGCAAGTTCCAGGTGTACAGCATTGTAACCACTGCACCCATAACTGCAACAAAAGTCGTTTCCATCCACTGCCATAGAATTGACCTCCTTTATCCTTCCCCACCCATTTCCCAACCCTCTTCCCTTCCAGTAACTACCACTTTATTCTTTGTACTGAAGAACTTGATTTTGTTTTCTTCATTTGTTTTATTTCTTTGTATTCCACATATGAGTAAAATCATAGTATTTGTCTTTCTCTGTCCTGACTGATGTCACTTAATATAACACCCCCAAGGCCTATCCATGTCACAAATGGCAGGTTTTCTTTTTTTGTAGCAGAGTAATATTCCACTGTGTGCATATATGTATTGCATCTCTTTATCCATAGATGATTTACTTTTTATGTTTCATAGAAAAGTATTTTTGTTCTCTTAACAACCATCAGTGTTACTTAAATGTGAATGAATTGCTCTAAAGTACATGCAATATTTGAAAATGCATATATAGTTCCATTTGAGAAATGCATACTTCTAGCACATGAAAATTAAGCCCAAAACACACATTGTATTCATGCAGTCTAATAATGCACCTTGCAAACACAGGAGACTAAGCAGCAGTCATGACACCTGAACTTTGAGGACTAGCACATATGAAGCTGGTAACAAACTATATACAATTCATTTTGAAGGGAACATCAGGAGCTTTGAAACCTATATGAAAGGAAATACTATTTATTTCCAGGGTCTTGGGTGTGCTCCTATGTTGAATGTCAATATTGAATAGCAGCATTCTATACTAAACATATTGCTAATAGCTGTACGCACCAGGTTATATAAAAAGTCTAACGGAAGTAATTTTTTCCAGGGAATCTTCTCAGTGACGAATCCACATCCTGAAATTTTTCTAGTTGCAAGAGTTGAGAAGGTACTCCAGGGAAACATTACGCACTGTGTGGAACCCTATATCAAAAATTCAGACCCAGCAAAGGTATTTATCCATAGATGATTTAGTTTTTATGTTTCATAAAAAGTATTTTTGTCCAGATGTTTTATCAAGATCATCTGTGAACATTTCAGCTTAATGTCCAATTTGTCTCTTAAATGATCATTTTAAATGGTCGTAGAAAAGAAAAACCTTAATTCTCTCAGTGTGCAATAAATTCTGAAAATAACATGTACTGTGTAAGGTTGCATGCTAAAGCTTGAACGGGACTTTCTTTTTTGTCATTGTCATTAGGTTTTGTTTGCAGGAGGATCTGATTTCTGCTTGTTTATCCAAATAAGAGCTAAAGACTTTTAGGCGACATCTGTCTGTTGCACCATATTCTTGGCAATAGCCACACTTTACTGCCAGCCCTACATACAGCCCGAGAATGTTAGAACAGGGAGGGTAGAGGTGATATAGACCTGTATTAGTTCCTCAGTGCCACTCCAGACTCATATTCCTGTCTGTGATGAAATGAGAAGTGAAAGCCAAGAGAGTGAGTGATTCATGAAGCTAGGAGCATTCGCCTTGCAAGGATGACTTTTCTTTTGAGATTTTTGCCCTTCCTACTTTTTACATGTCATACCTCTATCTTTTCTGAACCATTAAATGGTAAGGGGCTGTGTTTTCTTGCTTAATGATTTTAAATGGCAACTTTATAAGTTAGCAACCTATACACTCCAAATTTTTGGATCCTGAAATCCAAACCTTTGCAAATTATTCATCTAATCCTGTTACATTTTTTAAATGGGTAAACAGAGGCACAGAGAGGGTAAAGTGTGTGGCACAGATGACAGTAACACTCCGGCCTCTGAGGATTTAGGAAGAGTTGATGTGGCATTTAACTGTATATCCAAATAGTGTTTATTAAATGGAAGATGCTACAGAGAGGAATGGGACAAATTTGTAAATCAAAAAAAAAAGTCTCTGCAATATAAAAAAAAGCCTCTAGCGCTCTCTGTCCCTTAGGGATATGCATCCAGCCAGCATTTCCTTGCCTGCTGAGACTCCATACGCATTTAATCTCTTTTGTCTTCTCCAGAGCCCATGCAAACAGCAACTCCTGCCTGCACTAAACTAATTGCAATGACTCTTTGTCACTTGGCCCTTATCTTGCGGGTAGAAAGGTCAACTATACCCAGAACAGACTTATCCCAAGTATGATGAGTGATTGCATACTCATGTGGGAAAGGAAAAACACATTAAAACCTCTTAAAGTTTTCCCGGTGGATATCTTGGGTACAGAATGTGCCCTATACCTATTTTTTTGGTCTTCTGATACCTTGAGGAAGGCCCTGTCAATGAGCAAACGCAAACACAAAACCTTTAAGATATGCTTTGGTCTGAGAAAGTGGATTGCTAAGATGTGTTGTGTGTTTTATTTGTAGCAGTTTCTATATTTTCCCGTAGATTTTGGTATTGAGCTGGGGGAGTTATTTTTCTGGGTGAGTCCCTGGTAGTTTGAACAAATGTGAGCCTGTCTTCTTTTTCTGACCTTAGACGGCCCAGAAGGTGCACAGGACAGCTAAGCAAGTGTGTAGCCGCCTTGGACAATACAGAATGCCCTTTGCTTGGGCTGCCAGGTTTGTACAAATATAGTCCCACCCTTCCATTCACCCTCACCTGGAGTTGAAGGCTGCTGGCCTTCTCAGCAGTGTTCAGCAACCTGTTTCTGACAGACCAATTGTGTATCTTGGGACACCTGGAATGTGTGTTATTCCAGTAGACGGAGTGCCTTAAACAGCATACATTTCCTGTCATACTCTGGAGACAGGAAGTCTGAGGTCAGGTGCCAGCACGGTCAGGTTCTGGTGAGGCCTCTTCTCGGTTGCAGGCAGCCAACTTCTAGTGGACTCAGGGGGGGAAAGAGGGCGGCCTCACTGGCATCTTAGAAGGGCACTAATCCCACTCATGAAGGCTCCACCCTCATGACCAAGTTGCTTCCCAATGGCACAACCTCCATATACTATCAACTTGGGGGGTAAACTTCAACTTACGAACTTTGGAGAGGGGTACATAAACACTCAATTCCTACCAGGATGTAAGAATTCTTTCCCTTAGAATTTACTGTGTATCAAAGATCCTTTCATTTCTGCATATGTCTTGCATCAGGGAAATTTTCTTTGGCTTGGGATACTGATCTGACTGACACCATTTAATTTATTGCATTTTAAGGCAGAACTTTCTTGCAAAAGTGATGGAACTTTTTTTAAGAGAAAACCAGAAATCATAGGGAATTATGTACAATATACCCACTATTTCAGAGTTGACTGGGCTTATGCTTTGAAAAACTATCAAAGAATAATTCTGGGAAATATGCTAAAATTAGAAGACAGAGAATGCAGTGCAAGTGTGTAATTATTTAATAGATTTTCTAGTTTCATGATAACAAATTCAAAGCCTTCAGAGCCAATGTATTTACTAGCATGTTATCTGTCCCACATGTCTTGAGCTAGGTTGTGTTATTTATTTTTTTCAAATCTTTGCAAATCTGCATAGAGTGATGACTTACCTTCTTGCTTATCCCCACCCCCCAAGAACAAGTTCATTGGCTAGTTTGTAGTGTAGCCTGTACAGCTCACTGCAAGTTCTGGAGAAAGAGAATCATATTCTAAATAATTCAACCTTACATTCGAAGGTTGAAGGTTAGGAGATTCTAAATTAATGAACTTGCCTATCATTATTTGTCAACACTGTTTCAGGAAAGGTCTCAGAATGTATTGTATGTTGATAGATAAAAAGGCACATTCTCTTTATTCATGGACTGGTAAACATTATTAGCCAAGCAGAGGTGAATGGCAAAGAATATCAGAAGTTGGTATGGTAAAATATGGCTTGTAAATAGAAGCATCCTTAGTAATGCTCCAACCTGGAAAGTGAATTGCTGCTGCTGTTATTATTTTATAGTTACTAAGTGCTTACTCTGGCCCAGGTGCTTTGTGTGTACTTTCTTTTTTTGTTAAAGATTTATTTTTATTTATTTATGCATACAAGAACTGGGCTGTAGGCCAGAGGTGCAGGAGGTGAGAGGATTCACCAGAGACAGAGTGGGGAGCAAAACAGGCGAATCTACTGAAATACACTGCTGAGGGGAGCTGGGGGCGAGTCTGCCTTGCCATGTGCGTTAGCTCCCTGGCCAGGATCGAACTCATAGCTTCATAGTGCTGTGACCTAACCCCTATGTCACCAGGGAGGCCCCTGTGTGTACTTTTTTTTTTTTAATTTATACAAGAACTGGGGTACAGGGCCTCCCCGGTGGCGCAACGGGTGGAGCGCTGCGCTGTGAAGTTGTCCGCAGCCTCTGCAGGGCGGGTTCGAATCACAGCCAGCCAGGGAGAAACCCACGCGGCACAGCAGACCTCTCCTGACTCGCCCGCTGCTCCCCTCAGCAGTGTATTTCAGTCCGTCTGCCTGTTCTGTTCCCCACTCTGTCTCTGGTGAATCCTCTCACCCCACACACATCTGGCCTATACCCCAGTTCTTGTATGCATAAATAAATAAATCTTTAAAAAAAAAAAGAACTGGGGTACAGGCCAGAGGCGCAGGAGGGTGAGAGGATTCATCATAGACAGAGCAGGGAACAGAACAGGCAGACTGACTGAAATATACTGCTGAGGGGAGCAGCGGGCGAGACAGGAGAGGTCTGCCGCGCCATGTGGGCATCTCCCTGGCTGACCAGGAATCGAAACTGACTGTAGAGGCTACAGACAGCCTCACAGCACTTGGCTCAACCCACTGTGCCACCGGGGAGGCCCTGTGTACTTTCTTAAGAGATGGGTATGATGAGGAAATTGAGGTACAGAAGTAAAAAAACAAGGAAGTCCATGCCCCCGAGTTCACATATGATGTAGCAGAGGGGGGCTCAGAACTCATGCCCCTGACTGGCACTCACTCCAGCACACAGTCGCAGGGGCTACCTCCCTCTTCAGACTGTGACAGTAACTGATTTATGCTGTTTTGTCAGTGGAAAAGTTAATTTTAAAATCTTCTAAGTTAGAAACTTTGATCCCCTATTGTGATAAGGAATTATGCTGTTTCCTTCCTCAATTGTGCTGGTTGTCAGCAGTAGTAGTAATTCACTCTAACGGCTTGACTGTGGTATTGAAAAGATAAACCCCTGTTTACTGAAAATAAAGGAGGTATGCTTAGAAGTAGGAACCGTGGTTAATGCCTCTAACCACATCGTTAGACACTCTGCCAGGGGAAATTATGTTTTCTGGCTGTAGCTACTTTCAGTGTTGTTGGGTACTTGTACGTTACTTTGCATTTTAACAGTAAAATTGCTTAAAAATGGGAGAAGGGGAGAGAGAGGAATAAATAAAATTCATATTGGAATCTCTACCTATATAAGAAGTTCTCTGCAAATTGACCTTAAAGATCTGATTTAATTTTTATCCACTTTGAGAGTTGCTTTACCTTTGATTAAAATGTGTATATTTTATACTGAATAGTTTGCACAAATGTATAGTCATGTGACTATGGCACCAATCAGGATGTAGAATAGGCCTGTCACTCCAGAAGGTTTCTTCATGCCCCGGTCCTCCATCCCATCCCTACCAAGGCAACCCAGCTCTGATTATTACCACTATCGAGGACTGCTTTCTCTTCTAGACCCTCACTGACATAGAATCATGCAGCGTGTACTCTTACATTTGGATTCTTACACTCTGTTTTTGAGATTCATCCGTGTTTTATGGATCACTTGTTCCTTGTGAGTGATTCTCCATCATAGGAATATACCACAATATGTTTATCCATTCACTTGTTGATGAATATCCTGAGTTCTTTCCATTCGAGATCTCTAACTAATAAATCTATCGAACATTCATGTGCCATATGGAAATAAGCCTAGGAATGGAGTTGCAAGATCAGGGAATAGGTATATGCTTAACTTTGTGCGAAACTGTCCAGCTGTTTTCCAAAGTACTTTTACCATTTTATACTCCCGCCAGCACTAGTTTTATCTTAATTTATCAATACTTTAGATTAAAAAAAAAAAACCTTCTGTTGCTGTTTTAGACCCATTTTCAAAGATACTCAAGGCTCTCTGGATCTGGATGGGAGATTTTCTCCTTTGTATAAGCAAGATAGCAGCAAGCTTTCAAATGAAGACATTCTCAAGTTGCTCTCAGAATATAAGAAGTAAGTGTGTGAAGGAATTGCAGTAAATCCATATAATAGATGAATTTTCATCCTTAAAATTATGAATATAAATCATAGGTGGGAAGAACTGCTTAAAATTTTAAGTTCGTTTCAATGGTGGGATCTTGAAATCATGGTGGTGTAATGTACATTTGAAGAAGTGTGAACTTATACCTCCAAGTTATAGACAATGTTGTAAGCCATTGCTGCCTCAATGAAAATAATACAATAAAAATTTGAAGTTTGGATATAGAGTAATTGATGCATTTAGTAATTATTATTGTTAAGTATAAAATATTCTTGCTTTATCCCTAGGCCAGAGAAAACCAAATTGCAGATTATTCCCGGGCAGCTAAACATCACAGTAGAATGTGTTCCTGTGGATTTGTCAAGTAAGAATTCATATATTGCAAATACACATTAAGGGCTATGTTTGAATTGCAGCGTTTTATCTTTTCACTTTTTTCTTTGGGTTTGCATTGGTGTATTCATTTCCTGAGGCTACTGTCAGAAAGCGTTACAAACAGGTAGCTGGAGACGACAGAAATTTATTCTCTCATAGTTCTGGAAGCTAAAAGTCAAGCTCAAGGTTTGCTGTAGGGTTCTGCTCCCTTTGAATGCTCTAAGGAGGAATCACTCCTTGCCTCTTCTTAGCTTCTGGTAGCTCCCCACTATCCTGGGCCACCTTGGCTTTGTAGCTGCATCACCCCTGTCAGTCTGCTGCTGTCATGTCATGGCCATCTTCCCTTTGTGTCCTCACTAGGCTTTTTTTTTTAAGATTTATTTATTTATTTATACAAGCACTGGGTACAGTCAGAAGCGTGGGAGGGTGAGAGAATTCACTAGAGCCAGAGCAGGGAACAGAACAGGCAGACTGACGAAGTACACTGCTGAGGGGAGCAGCGGGTGCAACAGGAGAGGTCTGCGCACCATGTGGGACCCTCGCCTGTGGCTGGGGATTGAACCCGCACTGCAGAGGCTATAGGCAGCTTTGCAGCACAGTGCTCAACTGCTGTGCCATCAGGAGAGACCCCTTACTAGGCTTTCTAAGAACAACAGTCATCACTGGATTTCAGGTCCATCATATTCCATATGACGTCATCTTAATGAGTTACATCAGCAAGGACCTTATTTCTGAATAAGGTCATATTCTGTGTTCCAGGGTATGTGAATTTCAGGGAACACGTTATTCACCCCAGTATTACATGAGGAATAGCTATAGATGAGTAAGGGAATTTGGTTTATTTTAGCAGATGCTGTTTCATCCATAATATATGATGCCGTGAGTTTGCCCATGTTGCCTTTTGCCTTCAGTAAGTCTCATTAAATTAGGGATCAAAGGGCAAATTTCTTTTTCTTTCTTTTTTTTTGAAGATTTTTTTTTAAAGATTTATTTATTTATTTATACAAGCACTGGGTACAGTCAGAAGCACGGGAGGGCCAGAGAACTCACCAGAACCAGAGGGGAGAGCAGAGCAGGCAGACTGACGAAGTACACTGCTGAGGGGAGCAGCGGGCGGCAGGAGAGGTCTGGGCGCCAGGTGGGACCCTCGCCCAGTGGTCGGGGATTGAACCCACGCTGCAGAGGTTGAGGGCAGCTTCGCAACCCAGCGCTCAACCACTGTGCCACCAGGGAGGCCCGAAGATTTGTTTTTATTTATGCGTACAAGAACTAGAGTGTAAGCCACAGGTTCGGGGGTGAGAGGATTCACCAGAGACAGAGTGGTGAGCAGAACAGGTGGATCTACTAAAACACTGCTGAGGGAAGCAGCGGATAAGACAGGAGAGGTCTGACGCACCATATGGGTTAGCCTCCTGGCTGGGGATCGAACTCATGCCTCAGTGTCTGGTGATAGCTTGATAGCACTGAGGCTGAGACTTTAACCCTTGCGCCACCAGGGATGCTCCGAATTTCTTTACTTGTTTAGAGACAAAAATTTTAGATCCTGGGAGAGAAATGAACAGAAGACACAAGAAGATATTTGCAGGGAATAGAATGAAGTAGCTAGGAAATATTTGAAAAATGTTCAGTCTTAGTAATAAAGCCTCTAATATAACATAAAACAAGATGACTTTGCTTACCTATGAAATATATAAAAATGCTTAAAATGAAACTATGTAATGCTGGCTACGTTTGGGAGGTTTATCACCTATCACAATCAGGAGAGAAATTTGGCAATAGGTATTCAGAGATGTATGTAACAAAGACTTTTCAATTCTGTTGAGTAAGCGCTTATTGAATATCTGCTAAGTACTTTAAAACTATGGAGCTTAAAGTCTAGAAAAATGATAGACAATAAACAAGAAAACAAAAAAACGAGGGCCTCCCTGGTGGCGCAGGGGTTAAGATGCAACATATGAAGCTATCTGCAGCCACTGCAGCACAGGTTTGATCCCTGGTCAGGGAGCTACCCACGTGGTGCAGCAAACCTCTCCTGACTCACCCGCTGCTCCCGTCAGCAGTGTATTTCAGTCAGTTTGCCTGTTCTACTACCCATTCTGTCTCTGGTGAATCCTCTTACTCCCACACCTCTGGCCTGTACCCCAGTTCTATACAAAAATAAATAAATCTAAAAAAAAAAAAATGAGTAATTTCAGTCTATGATTGAGCTGCAAAGTTTTAATTTTTTAAAAATTTATTATTTATGCATGTAAGAACTGGGGTAAACACCACTATAATAATCAGAGATAATCAAATCCAGCAGAAAAAAATACCTTGACTTTGGTTCATATTCTCCCTGGGCCTTCCGTCTCCAACAATATGGCTTCACAGTAAGGACAAGCACTCGTAGAGCCCCTTCAGTCTGTGAATAACCTTTACTACAGTGGGTACTTCAATAACATTTGCTGCTATACGCATCAGAGACTTTGTGTTTTTCACCTTTGGGAGTATTGAATTTATTATTGGTAGCACATCATAAGATCTGTACTTTCAAAAGGCTTCCATTATTTTTTGGGGTGAAAATTTGCACCTGTACCAAGTTAACTTTTTAGAAGTGACTAGCCATGAGCTAATTGAAGGCATAAATTCACTGTTATTTCCCTGATACCAATAAAATTTTGCAGTGAAAGCTGAATCGCAGCCACAGGAGGAAAAAAATGTAATGGGTTTCTCTGCAGAGTTTAAATTTGTCAAAATTATGATGTGTTATATTTGGCAAATCACTGTACATTGAAACTATAATAGCAATCCATGTCTGGTTTGAAGGGTTCCACTAAAATGAACATCACACTACTCTTTTTAGGTTCTCAAAGTGCTTATATGACTTGTAGTCAATAAGAATTCGGATTTTTTTAAATCACTCTTTGAGCGCACAATCAGTGTTTACTTTCATAAATGCAGGAATGTGTTCATGATTATTAAATTATATTCTCTTGGCCTTTTTTTTTTGCTGCTATAGATTGTATTACTTCTTCATACGTGCCCCTGAAGCCTTTTGAAAAGAATTGTCAAAATATTACTGTGGAAGTTGAAGAGTTTGTTCCAGAAATGACAAAATATTGTTATCCGTTTACTATTTACAAAAACCATCTGTATGTATATCCCTTGCAATTAAAATACGATAGCCAGAAAACGTTTGCCAAGGTAAACAGTGTAAACTATATGTTTTGTGGTAAAAAAAAAAAATGTTATTTATAATCTTCTGGCTTGGTGACTCATTTGGAATGATTAATCATTTCAGGCCAGGAACATTGCGGTCTGTGTGGAATTCCGGGATTCGGACGAAAGTGAGGCCAGTGCTCTAAAGGTTTGTTTACGATATTGAAAGCATATATTTTTAGTAGAGATAGCGCTTATGGTACTCCAGTGTTTCATGCACGAAGTTTAATTTGGTTAAACGGCAAAAAGTGTGCTAAAGCGATATCTGCAATATGTAAGACAATAGTCTTACACCTTAACTGGAAGGATTAGTGCAATATTATGACAAAATGGGGTTGGAGTATAAGCTATAAAAATGGGTGAGCCTTATATTCAAGATTTTTGCCTTTGATCCACTTTGAGTTTTCATTGCTCTGATGCCCAATCATAAAGTCATTTTTTCTTATGACCTGACAGTTTAATAATAGGTCCATCGGGGGACTGGAAAGTCCTGTGTCCTTGAAATAGGAGCGTAACTGCTTTGGATGGGAGATAGGACTTCTGCTCTGACTGGCCAAATGGTGCCTCCCTAATTGGATTCGTCATCTGTGAAAAGCAGAGCCCCTGTGCCCCTTGAGAGCACAATTCTTAAATACCTGTCATTACACTGCCTGTACACCCTCATTCTTTAGAACTGGGTTTTGCTTTTGCACTCTGGCCCATTCATCAGAGACTGAAAGGGAAGTCAGACCATCTAATTATCACAGTGTTTCTCTGGCTCCCTGTAGCTTGAGCCTGAATCAGTTGCATGGATAGCTAGCCTTCCACTCCAACCACCTCAGAGAACATGCTGGAATATCTTCACTAGGTAGTTGAATATTTAACAGCCCCTACCTTTAAAAAGGCTTTCACAGAGAAACCTAAATTAACTTGAGGATTAGCTGGTTCAAATTAGATCTGTTTTCTCTGATTCACCCTTCAGTGGAGATGAAAATAACGGTTCCTTTTCCTCCATGCAATACCCTTTTGTATTCTTAGAGATTCTTAGGTTACCTCTCAGCAGTTCTTGCAAATTGCCTTCGTAACCATGTTTAAGGAGAGTTGGGCCAGGCATGAATAAGGTGCCTCCATTTCATTCCTTAGCTAGCCTAGACGCTGGCTCTGAGGCAATAGAGTGAGGCAGTTAGTACCTTGGCACTGAGTCCATATTCATCCTTGAGCTTACTAGGTTTATGGAAGTGCAAAACTCACTCTAGAAATGAAATGAGATCTTTCCATGGAACCATAGAAAGCCTTGCATTCATTTTATTGCTATAACAGAAAGTCAGTGACTTTTAAAACGTGGCCCATAAAGGAAGAGGACAGTAAGCTCATCTGTAATTTAATGGACATTCAAGTTTTAATTCCTTTTAGCTAGGAATGTGTCTGCTGTTTATTTTTTATTTTTAAACCCCTCACCTTGCCACAGAACAACCAGCATCTGGCAAATGTTGCCAACTGGATGAGGGGGAGCCTCTCATTGAGAAATGCAAATGGCATGAGAGAAGTAAGCCTGAGAGGCCTGGGTTGAGAGCATTTCCCTTCCAGATGATTAGTCTTACTGTCAACTATGTTGGGATTGGTTTTCTTTGATGGCTGGAAATTCAAAAGCATTTGGGCAACCAAATTAGGTGACATCTGGGGCGGTGCCTGGAGGGATTGTAAATGATTCGCAATTTGCAGGCTCCTGGTGAGAACCGGGGTGTGCTTGGCCATGACCTTGTGCTGACAGCCGCCTCTAACTGTGTGGGATTCTATAGTGTCACATTTAATGACCTGCATGGAGAACAGTGACTCCGTTTGCTTCTTTTGCAGTGTATTTATGGAAAACCTGCAGTGTCTGTTTTTACCACAAATGCTTATGCTGTTGTCTCGCATCACAACCAAAATCCAGAATTCTATGATGAGGTAAGTGCACACTATCCTGACATTTGTAAAGTGCGTTGGGTTGCTCTGTTGTTTCTTTCAAGTCATTTCCAACATTTTATCTGCACTTTCAATCCCCAAGTATTTTGTTCTATGAAAAATAGAAAACGTCCCCTCAAAACAAAGGGACACTGCCTGCTTGGTGCCCTTTGATGACAGTGGAAGATTTGCCCAACAGTGAAGTGGCTCTGGTGTGGGCTAACAACATAGGAAACAAACACCAGACTGGAACTAGGCTAGCCCTCACTTGGACAGCAACTGGCACTGGGGACCCTGAATAAGTCACTTCCCCCCTCTAAGTCTCCATTTCCTTGGCTTTAAAATTAGAAATTCAGAAAGATTTTTGAAAGCCCTTTGAGATTTTTCCTCCAGGGGTTCTGTGTGGGAGGCTGCAGCCTCTCTGGAAGTGAATTGCTTCAAGAGATACGGCACCAGAACCGCACTGGCTGAGCTAAATGCTTCAGTGTTGCAGACCTGAAGAGGTCTGACAAAACCAGAAGGTCTACCTCTCTTCAGGGTCTACCTCTCTGTCCCTGTCTCTGCCTCTTTCCTTCTACCCACTTTTCTATCTTTATGTGTCTGTGTACTTCCCACTGTCTCTCTTAGTGTCTCTGTCACAGCCTTGTCTGTCTGGATCTGGCTGGTCCAAACCTACAGACTGCTTTTCATTCCCACATGTCTCCATGGATCCCGGATGTGCATCCCCAGCCAGAAGAGCTGCTGTTTTCTGTTTCTCCAGCCTGATGTCTCCATTCCTGGCTTTGTCTGCAATCTTCCTCCCTGCTGTCGCCACTCCCCCAGGCCCACCTTCTGGTGGATGGAGGCCCTCTACCCCCAGCATTTAGGCCTCACTCATTCCTTTCTCAGCTCATTCCTTTCTCAGCTCATTCCTTTCTCAGCTCATTCCTTTCTCAGCTCATTCCTTTCTCAGCCCGATGCTTCTGGTTTTGTGAGGAATGGGGAGGAGGCTAGTGGTGCCTGGTGCTTTTGCCACCTGGGGAGGGAGTATGCCTGTATTTATGTTCAGCAGAGCATTAGATACCCAGATGGTCTGGATACTGGGAATAGGCATGTTCTGTGGTGAAATATACCTGCAACAGGAATTGGTTATAACACCCAAACCAGGCCTTGTGTAAATGATAATTAGGCCAGCTGTCCATCACCAAGTTGTTTAATACGTCCTTCTCTCTAACCAACACCAGTCACTACAGAAGACTGATCACGTAGGGAGTCATTCCCTTTCTCTTTAGGATGCCATAATATAAAGAGGCTTTTCAGTCATTCACTCTATATTGTCCGGGAGAGGTGTGTGTGTGTATGTGTGTGTGAGAGACAGAGAGAGACAGAGAGAGTGCGAGAACATGAGCACATACTTTCCTGTGCAGGTCTGTTTATGTGTGTTAATCAAATCTGTAATTTATCTCTTACATACTTTTGGGAGGCATTCATGACAAGCATTCGGTTGGGCTGTGATTAGAAAATTCCTGGACATGTCTATATTAAAATATTAACTTAGAATTCAACTCATGTGTCATAGGTGACTGTTCCTTTCTTTATTCAAGACTAAAGTTTTTTTTCCTATAGAAATTTATGTAACCTGTAATTTGTAGATACCATAATAGCATAGTAACTTTTTGTACTTTTTTGGGGGGGCAAATGCTTAATTTTTTTTTTATGTCAAGATGGGCAGCCATTTAGAAAAAATTGCATTTCATGTTCAGTACACATTTTAGATGGATTGCCTTCACTGCCTCAGATCGAATTATATTGTATCCCTGGGCTGTGAGGATGTGGTTTTTGTTCCAGTGTTTTAGCAAATCCTGCTGCCACTTTTCATCCAGGAGAGTTCCCTGGACTGTCCAGCAACAGTAATCAATCAAACTTTCACACCCCAGGAGAATACTGTTGTCACACTGACTAGAAAAACATTTGGAATATATTTAAATGGTAGCTATTATCTGGCCTCATGACCTGTCATTTAGAAAAGTGTGTCATTGAGAAGTATGATGAGACTGCATTACATGTCTGACAGTTGAAACCAAACAAAATTCTATGTGTAATGTTGCTGTCATTTCAGATTAAAATTGAACTTCCCATTCACCTTCATCAAAAACATCATTTACTTTTCACTTTTTACCATGTAAGTTGTGAAATTAACACAAAGGGAACAACCAAAAAGCAGGACACGGTTGAAACTCCAGGTACGTGTGCTCTTAATCTATGTCTCTACAGCTGTCTGAACTGGAATTATTTAAGATACGATCTCATCAAAAAGTACATTCCTGAGTTAAAAAGTTCTTTGGTTAAAAGATGAATTATATTTTCATTTTTTAATTGTTTCTACCAAATACATGTCTAAATGCTGGCCATTGTGCTTCAACTTCTGTAAGCGATTTAAAGTACTGATGTCCTCCTCAGAGAAAAACACATACTGTGTTGCATTATTTGTGGTATTTCTTTTATGTAGATTGGCCCAGCAATCAGAATGTTTCAGTTCTGCTCCTCGAGATAGAGGAAAGTGAGCTTAGAGCTAGAAGCATTTTTGAGCCTGAGGGAGGATATTTGGGGGCTGCCCTGATTCCAGTGAGAAAAGAACAGATTTAGTGTACTTGGATAAGCTTTAGTAGTCCTGGCCTCATTCAGCAAAATGTACAGTTAATCAGTGGGAAGCATTTCCTTGCAAGAATGCAGATGACCCTACGAACATGGCCTGAGGAACACCCACTATGTTGATATGACATGGGACTCGGATCCAAGCTAGCCTAGATAAAATGTAAATTCATTCAGAAAATAGGTCTGCATATTTATTATGTGCGTGATAATGTGATAGGCACTATGGCAGCTACAGTGGAGATTCAAACATAGATCTTGTCTTAAGTGAGTACCAGATCTAGGAAAGGAAATGAGAGCTGTGTAGACAGTTATGATACAAGACAGAAAGCAGGCGTTCCTGAGGACATGACACTATGATCTCCAGGATGAGTGAGTTTTTACTTCAGCTGGTAGAGGGACTAGTGGCAGGGTATTAGGCAAGGCTTCTGGGAGGAGTTGGTGTTTGAGTGGGGCCTTAAAGGGTGAGGCCAAGTTTGATAATGCAGTGATGACCAGATGGTAGGGGGTACCAGGATAAAGAACAGCTTGTACATGTCGGCAGAGAGCATTTTGGGGTGTGGACAGGGCACCACAAGTAGTTCAGGACGACTGAAGCGCAGAGTCATGGGATGTCTGGTTGCAAAGGACGCAGCGGGTGGTAGAAAAGCTTGAATGCCAGGCTGGGGACTTGATTTTATTCTGTCATCTGTGTGGGACTCTTGAAGCGTTACAAACACCAATAAGAGCTATTGTGCTGGAAGTCCAGTCAAGTAGCAATGTAATGGGTGAGGTGAGTTGGAGCAGGCAAAAGGAAGGAAGGAGGAAACACCAGTTAGGGGGTGATTAAGGTGCCACACTGTGGCAGCAATGGGGCAAAGAAAATGGGCATCGTAAAATTTATTGGGCCTGGGGGTGGGGATGGAAGGTTGAGTTTGAGGTGCTAGTCAGACATCTGATTGATGTGCTGGAGGCAGCGGAACTGAATATTTGGAAGTTCCCTTTGTGGAGAGTGTGGCCCTGGTCTGTATCCCCATCAAGGTTGCCTTTGGCTCAGGGTCAGCACCTTGAGGGTTGAGGAGAAATCTGGCAGGACCATGTAAACCTATGATGGTGTATCTCCTGAAAGAGAAGTGACTTGCCATGGCCAAGTCCTGGATGGAAGTGGGCGAGACACTCAGTGGAGCATGAGACGGTTATTCTCTGTGCTGCCCTTCACTTTTAATGACCCATCCCTTAAGTGACTTCACACCTTTGAGCCACATGGCATGAGCTTGACATTACCCCTTCCAGGTGCGCTCTTTGTGGGTTTTCACAGAGAAACAGCCCTCACCACCCTCTGATTAATTCACAAAGTAGAAATGTTGCCTAAGCAGTTCCCTGGAGACAGAAAGTGGTTGTCAGGGACTCGGTGAAGGGGACTGAGGGAGTGACTTCTAAGGAGTATGGAGTTACTTTTGAGGGTAATGACAGAGTTTTGAAATTAATGGTGGATATTACATAGCTTTGTGCATATTCTAAAAGCCATCTTTATTTCATACTTTACATAGATGAACTGCGTGGTATCTGAACTATATCTCAGTACAGATCTTTATGAGGGAAAAAATGTTACTTAAGAACAAGAAACATATTTTCCTATTTTCTGGACTGGAAACATTTGTTCATTTGTCCAATTTTCTGGTTAACTACTTTGACAGAGTCCTTTTGAATGGTTCTTCTGCTCCTGTTACTTTCCTGGGGTTTTTTGTTTGTTTGTTTGTTTGTTTTAACAAGAAGTGCTTTGTCTAAACCATTTCTGAAGTTGTACTTGTAAAGATGCCCTTCGGGCATGTTTCATAGTCTTAAGAAAGTCATTGAGTCACTTAGAGAAAGCAACATATAAGTCTTCTTTTAAGAATGAAAGCATTTGCCAAATTAAACACGTGAATGAAAACATTCTAACCAGATTTGTGTTGACGTCTGAGTTCACAGTATAAACACATACCACACATACGCATGCACGCACGGCACACACACAAACACACACACCCAAAGAATTTTAGAGTCAGAAAGCAATGGCTTTGAGAAGTGCTCCGCAGCCAACACCCTCTCTCATGGGCCAAAACTCAGTCCAGAGCAAGCTATTTTACAGCTGAGTTATAAGCACTGCAAGCCCAGAGTAATCTCTAGAATGGAAATACTGACACTGCTCAACTTGAGCAGCACAGATGGCTCTGGCTTTTTCAGCTAGAACAGGATGAGTTTTCTAATAGAAAGCCAAGAGACTCTTTTGGATAGAATTGTTCAGAATTAGAGAGACTGGTGACAATCAGTGGAGTCAAGTCAGCCACACTGCTTGTTACAGAAGGAAGATAAGTCACCAGGAAAACGGGCCAGAACGACAGTTGATGCCATGTTCCCTTGATGAGTATGGAATATAACCTTGACTCGTGATCTTCATTTTTCATAATCCCTACCTTAAGGTTGCCATAAGAAATTCTGGCACATGGTGGCTTCTGTTTGAGATAGTCTCAGATAGGAGACTGCACTGGTGGTGTAAAGATGGATGCAAGATATCTGGACCTTTCAGAAAGCCCATCGACCAAAGTGTATCCCCCAAGGTGGGAAGATAATGATATTGATACACTTTGAAAGTTTTAAAGTGTTTACCTAGATTATTTCATTTGTGGTCTCTCAAAAACTCTAGTGCCAAGTAAGACTGCATTTGGTGTTCCTCTTTTTATATTCAAGGAAATAAGGTAAATAACTTGTTAGGGGCCAGGCAGGGATTAGGCAGTGATCCACACTCATCTCCATTACTCACAGGCCCAGCACCCGAACCCCCACATAGAGAAGTCCGGCAACGTCACTGCCCTGCCCTGCTCCCCAGCAGCCAGACATTTGCGTGGCTAATTGCATTTGCTGTTTCATATCTCATGGTTGATTATTGTCTTGGCAGTTGGGTTTGCCTGGGTACCTTTGCTGAAGGATGGTAGAATCATCACATTTGAGCAGCAGCTTCCAGTTTCAGCCAATCTTCCCTCAGGCTACTTGAATCTGAATGATGCCGATTCAAGAAGGGTAGGAAAAGATCTGCATTTGTTGAAGTAATCATGATTATATCTTTAAAAAGTAGAATTCTTTGGGTCTAGGTGATAGCTATTCCAAGTATGGTCTGAGGGCGAGTGCTAGACGACAGCAAAGGTAAGTATGGGAGACGATGTTTAGGAACCTTTATAACACGTTGACAAAGTAACCCCGGCTCTACTGATTCTAATAACAATTTTAAAAACCGGGGCTCGGATTATTTGCATCATATAAAATTTCACTTCTCTATTTTTATTTATGTATGTGTGTGTTTATATATCTCTTAATTTTATTTTTAATTTTGGTTATAATTCATAAAAGTATGTCTGGAGAATTGGAATTTCAAATGATTTTGGTTAGACTTATTCTGAAGGCTGGTTATTTTCTCCAATGATTGCCTTTGTATGCAACTGACACATTCATTTCTGGGGAAAATGTTGAAATGCATAAAGGTGTTATATATTACTCATCTCTCCATTACTATGTTTATAGAAACTGAGGTCTGTATTTTCTGTTCACAGCAATCTAATGTGGATATTAAGTGGGTAGATGGTGCAAAGCCTTTGTTGAAGATTAAAAGTCATCTAGAGTCTACCATTTACACTCAAGTAAGTTTCATCACCTGAATCTTGTTGATTTTAATACTCGAGTATATTTCTTGAATAAAGTAGACTATATTCGGTTCTTATAGCTTTTGAGATGCTGTGGCTTGAAAAACTGTCTCAATGATGACATCATTCTTAATAATAGCTCAAATTTCATTAATCATTTCAAACTACAAACTATTCCTCACAAGTGAGTGGAGCCCCATAGAACTCTGAGAGGAATGTGGAGGCTATCACCACCATTTTTATAGGTGAAGAAACCGAGGCTGGATCAAGTTAGATGCCTTACCCAAGGTCATACAGATGATAATTAGAGGGAGCAGATTAGAATCTGAACTTTATTATTCCTGAGAGAGTCCATGCTCTCCACAAAATGAGTGTGTGTGGATTCCTTATAGAACAGCTGGACTCTGTTGCGGGTGGTTTGCTGTCGTGGTTTGCGCATTGGATGCTTGAGACTATAATGGCAACTTCCCGCTGCTACCTTTCCTTCTCCAGTCAGCTCAGACCTCTGCTCCTACTCATGAACACTCAGAAGCAGCCCAACTTCAGATACTACACTGTAGTCCAAAAAGAAATCAGATGGATATTTGATTAGTTGGGCAATAATTGGCCTACCCAGTCTGCGTAGGCCAAAGATCAACAAATGCAGATCTTTTCCTACCCTTCTTGAATCGGCATCATTCAGATTCAAGTAGCCTGAGGGAAGATTGGCTGAAACTGGAAGCTGCTGCTCAAATGTGATGATTCTACCATCCTTCAGCCAGTACCTGCTGAACTGGCCCAGTTTTCCTGCTTTGTCTTAGCTGAGTTTTGCTGTTTTGCTTTGTGCTCAGGAGGTCTGTGGGACTACAGCTGTAGCTGCCGAATGTGCGCATTCAAATACCCAGATAAATAGGTTTGAGAGATGCAGGAGGTGGGGGAGGTAGAGAGCCAGCATTTGAGGGTAATGAATCAAATTTCACATGACTGTGTCCATCTGCTTTCCAGGATTTACACGTGCACAAATTCTTCCATCATTGCCAGCTGATTCAGTCAGGCTCCAAAGAAGTTCCGGGGGAGCTCATTAAATATTTAAAGGTAAATGAACAAGCAGCGTTCTGCAAAAGGTTTGTTCTTCAGGGTTTCTGTTGCTCAATTTTGATGAGGGGGATCAAACTAACACTTGAAAATACTTTTGACTGTGTATCCTCAAGAGACCATTTTGTATTATGTATTTTTCTGTCAAGTGGCTCTTTAGAGGCAGGCAGAGTAGCTCCATTACAAAGAAATTGCTGTAGCCAGAACTCGACGACATATTGTTGAAAATCTCATGAAAATGTTGATTTTGGTTCCATAAATTGATTTTTCAGGTATTTTCTCTTCTTGCTGACTGCTCAGTCAAGGTGGAGAGAATGGTATGAAGGAAAAGGGCCAGGAGAAATGGAGGCACTTTTGTGTGGAATAAAATGTGAAGTGATTTACATATCTGTGGGTGAAAGACAATCAACAGGGCTAACTAAAGAGACAGAAAAACCTAGTTTCTGTGTGTTGCATAGGAGACAGTCTGAAGACCTGCCATATTTAATTGAATGTATGGAGAACCCAAGACTCCATGTGATCCCTAAGCGTTAGGGCACGAAGTGTGTGCTGTGGGGCCTGGTTGCTCCTCTCATAGGTAAGCTGCGGCAAGTGTGAGGAGTTGGGACTTTAAATGAAGACGCTAGACGATTTCTCTTTGGACATGTTATTACTTAAAGGTATTCTCAGGAAACAAAGTCCATTTCTTTCAGAGAGAGGTAGTGTGACGTGAGGTAACGTGTAGGGGTTCTGGGATTGTCAGTTGAGTTTGTGTGCCGGATCTGTCACTTATTCGCTGTATGATTGACCTCAGCCAAGTGACTTAACCTCTCAGAGCCTTTGTTTCTCTATCGGTCCCATCCAAATAGCACTAATACCCATCTTGTAGGTGGTTGTGAGGCTTAGGTAAGATGGGGTATCTGCAGTGTGATAATCATTCGTTCCACACTCTTTCTTGAGAGCCTCCCATGAGGCAGGCATTGTACTGAGCTTTAGGAACCTGAGTGCAGAAAACAATGATCCCTGTTGTTAAAGATCTTACTTTCTTGTGGAGGCAGAGGAGCAATAAACAGATTTGTCCGATAGCTTCCGTATCATGTCATATAGCACTTGTAGATCATACCCAGTGCTGATCTGTGCAGTAGTAAAAGGGAATAAGGAGTGATAAGGAATTCATCTCTTTTAGGTGAAGAGGAGATCTATTTGCTGGAGTGACATTTGATAGAGACCTATATAAGATATGAGGGTGTCAGCTATGGGGACTTTAGGGGAAAGCTGGGGCAGTGAGTAGAAAGGCCCAGAAGAGCTTGCTTGATGTGTTCAAGAAACAGCAGCAGGGACTTGGGGCGGCTGGCACATGGAATGATAGGCCATCACATTGGAAAAGGTAGCTGGGAGGTGGTCGGGCTAAGGCCTTGTAGGCCATGGTGAGTAATTTGAATTATAATCTGAATGAGACATGATATGACTGGGTTTTTTTTTGTTTTTAAAGATTTATTTTATTTATTTATGCATACAGGAGCTGGGGTACAGGCCTTAGGTGCAGGGGGAGGTGAGAGGATCCACCAGAGACAGAGTGGGGAGAACAGGAGGATCAATGGAAATACACTGCTGAGAGGAGCAGTGGGCGAGATGGGAAAGGTCTGCTGCACAATGTGGGGTAGCTCCCTGTCTGGGGATCGAACTCATATCAGAGAGGCCCTGATATGACTGATTTTTAAAGTATCATTCTGCCTTCCTTATAGAAAATATACAGCTGGAAGTATAGAAGCAGGGAGATAATCAATTAACTGTGACTAGTATTCTTAATAATCATTAAGAAGTATAATCATCTAACTTCCAAATCCTTCCATTGGGTAATATCTAGAAATCCAGTCTGTGTATCTATGCTTTCTGTTAATATCATGGGCTTTTATTCCAGTGGGGAAGCTCTGTAAAAGTTTTAACAAAACAGAATGAAACATAACATCATTTTCATATACTAGTATTCCTAAAATGGGGTCGGGGGAGGGGGGGCTACTCTTATTTGTGTTTTTAAGGGTGTGAAATTTCTGATGTTTGTGTGACCTATGCTTGCCCCCTAGCGGCGGTGAGTAAAATGTCATATGATTATAGAAATAGCTAGTCTATGGGATGCTAGTGCTGAAGGGGATAATGGAGGTTTTTGTTTGTTTGTTTTTTAAACAGATGAGGAAATTGAAGGCTGAGTAGAGGCCACTTATCTTTGGTCATCTTTGGTCATTCAGCTGATCAGTAGCAGGACTGAGGCGACCCTTTAACATGTCTCAGCTCCTAGTCCTATGTTCTTTCTCTATCAAACCTATAAATGATGTCATTTCAGCAATTCATTTAACGTCCATTCGTTGAACTCTTAGTATGTATTTCATATTTTCCTAGACACTGAGGAGAGATAACTTAGGGTCTTTGTCCATAAGGATCTTACCACCCATCAGGAGACACGTGGTAAGGACAGGAGACAGGACACTCATAAGGCAAATGACATTATAAGTTATCACTACAGCTGATATGTCCAAACAATTTGTGATTAAATGTCAAGTGCCTGACACAAGTTCTACGTTAGGGGTTCAGTGAGCTGAGGAACCATTGAGACTGGAGGACTCCCATCTTTGGCTTACCCTTTGGTTCCTCGTTTTATTCATTTATTCATTCACCAGTGTTTATTGAACACCTACTATGGGCCAGATATGTACTGGGCACTGGGAATGTAATTGGGGAGCAATCAGACAACTTACCTGCTCTAGTTGGGATAGAGAGATGAGAAGTGAGTAATTTTAGTTGGAGGTGAGTGCTCTGAAGAACATACAAAAGGGTAGTGGGGCTAACACTAGCAGCAGTGCATTCTAGAATGAGTTGTCAGGGAAGACCTGTGTGAGGAGAGGACATTTCAGGCTGAAAGGAAACCAGTGAGAGGAAGACAGTGTGGAGGAAGCTAATCTTCCTCTGCCTTTGTAGGCCTGTAGGCTGGAAAATAATAAAACAGACACAAGAGATTCACAAGAGCCAAGAGAAAATTAAATTACACATTCATGGGGGTCTGTAGAATATGAACTCACTTTCTGGTCTTTCCAATGAGGTTATATAGTCTCTAGAAAGGGGGCGTTACATTTAGGAGGGGAAAATGAGCTAAGAGCTTTGCAACTTAAAGGAAAAGGAATTTTGCAGGGTTCATCTGCATGTGCACCAAAACAGACCTCGTGAGCCCTAGTCTGGGGTGATAGGTCTATAAGACTCTTTCCCACCCTCCACCTTGCCCTCCCCCGACCACCATAGAGATCTTCTATTTTCAGAGACAGATTTAGTCAAAAACACATTATTCTTGGATCTTCTGTCTCTCAATTGCTTTCAATTCAAAATAACCAGCACTCCACTTAGGTACAGCCTTTCTTTGGCCCCAACAACAACCGTAGGTGATAAAGCTCTAAGCTGCAAGGATAGGGGCAAACACATTGCAAGGGCATGTTTGATGGGCAGAAGAGAGACAAAGTAGCTGGAGCACAGGGTCAGTGGAGCGGGAGGTTGGCATGCCACGAGTTGGGAGACATAGCAGGATACATATAGGCATGGGAAGTCCTCGACAGCTTTTGTGGTGGTTTGTTTTGCTTGTACCAAGAGGAAAATGCATTGTGTAATTTGCCTTTCAAAAAGACGACCCTGGCTGCTGTGTTGAGAATAAGTTCTAGAGAAGCAATACTGGTGTCAAGATGAATTCCACATACAATACCCACTTGACATTATCCTCTTTAACTCTCTTCCTCCCTGAAGACTTATCTGACATTCCTTGCTCACTTGCAGACTCAGAAGCTGCTTCCTTTGTGCATTTGCTACACACCGCTCTCGTACTGTCAACCATTTGTGTTGCAGTGGTTTAGTTCTATGTCTCCCCTGCCACCTCTTTACCCCTCCCCATTAGACTGGGAACTGCAGGATGGTGGAAACCACATTATTTTTGGATACATTTGAAAGTTCATTCAGTACGCCTTTATTGAATGAGTGAATGAATCGTTCCACTGAAGTAGGGGTTCGAACTTGACATGGAAGTGGGGCTAGGATTTGGCTTAAAAATGTGAACAAGGGCCCAGATGCCTTTGATACATTCAAGGAGCAGTCAAGATACCAGCTTGGCCTTGTTAAGCATGATGAGTGCTGGTGCTAAAAATGTAGATTGGGTCTTAAGTAACTTGGACTGAATGCTCTAGGTGAAAGTTTCTTAAACTTGGCACCATTGACATGTGGGCAGGATAATTCTTGGGCACCGTTGACACTTGGTCAGGATAATTCTTGGTTGTAAGGAGCTGTCTTGTGCATTGTGAGACGTGTAGATGTTTAGCAGCAATTCTGCTTTTACCCGCTAGATGTCAGTAGCACCTCCAAGTTGTGACAAATGAAAGTGTCTCCAGACGTTACTGATTGTCCTGTGAGGAATAAAGTGGCCTCAGGTTGAGAAGCACTGTCCCAGGTAATGGGAAGGTGTTAAAGAAATCTTGGCAGGAGGTGATCTGATTTAACCAGTATTTGAGGAAGATGATTTTTTTTAATTGAGGAAATATTGATTGACAACATTTTGTATGAGTTAGGGGAATAGGTTCATTCTTTTTTGGGTGTATGTCACCATACCACCAAAACACCCAGAGTCCTTTACCCTAGAACCAAGGGTCCCCTCCCCCTCTGTCCTCACCCTCACTCTCCCTCTCCTCCTAGTCACCTCAACTCAGCAGTCATATTTCTAGGATGTGTTTGGGTTTAGTTTTGTCAGTTCCTTTGTTTTGCTTCTCAGTTTCCACATAAAAATAAAGTCATTTGGCACTTGTCTTTCTCCTTCTGACTTACTTCACTTAGCATCATCCTCTTCAGTTAGAGGACGATGAATTTGTAGAGAGTGGGGCAGACGGAAGTAGAGGCAAATAGTATAGGGACCTACTAGGAAATGGATTAGACACCTTTGGCTATAGATTACCGGGTCTTTTATGGGGGGTGAAACAGCAGTAAGCATATAAGAGAGGAGGCAAAGGCACGAAAGAACCTGAAAGAAAGACCATTACCTCAGGCTTCTGATGGACAGGAAGCTGCATGAGAGCTGAGCGGTCACTGTTTCAGTCTAGATGAGAGACCTGAAAAAGGATGGTGACGGTAAGGCTAGAAAAATGTAGCAAAAGTAAGGGAGACTGTGAAGATAAATATTGAATATTAAGTGCAGGGACTTGTTGCTCTATCTTCTGTAGCACTAAACACTGAATTGTAGAGGGGCTCCGTGGTGTTTATTTCCTTTTTTAAAAAAAGACTTTATTTATGTGTGGAAGAACTGGGGTGTAGGCCAGAGGTGAGAGGATTCACCAGAGACAGAGTGGGGAGCAGAACAGGCGGATTGACTGAAATACACTGCTGAGGGGAGCAGCGGGTAAGACAGGAGAGGTCTGCTGCACCATGTGGGTCAGCGCCCTAGCCAGGGATCGTATTCAGGCTGTAGGGGTGATAGCATTGAGACTTAATCCCTAGGCCACCAGGGAGGCCCACTTGTTTCCTCTTTTTGGTTGAGCAGCTGATTAAATGATTGGATGAATGGGAGAGAAAGGAAGGAAGAAGAGATTTGGCATATTTTGTTGTTTGTATCATTTCTGTGTCTATAGGAATACATTTCTTCATTTTCATGGTTACACACTTATCTCTAGAGATGGAGTGTTAGCACTTTGAAGAAAGAAGGCAGAGATGCCTCAGTTTTGTAGGTGGTGCCAGCATAAATCCAATCATAAGCACACTTTATTGAATCCCTATTCTCACCGGATTAACTGATGGACCACATTCCCCCCAAAACACTGAAGGCCAGGGTGCCAGTCACCCACTTCCCGGGATCTCCAGACACATCTGCTCCCCACCCTAATTGAGTATTGGTTTACCAAGGGTCAGTTGACTTTATTCCAAAACATGTTTTTTCCAGTTATACTTATTATCTTCACTGATGCATTTTATATGAAATTAACGAAACCAGGGGGCTGAGGTAGATATATAAGTAAAATAATTAGCCAAGTCCCCTATCTAATGATGCTAACATTTAAGTGAGCTTGGAGCTTAGTGACTGTTTCTCTTGTTACTTGATTTTTTTGTTATTTCACCTTTGGAAATGATATATTTCTGTGTTTTCATAACTAATAATAATGACTTATTTTAGTGTTTGCATGCCATGGAGATCCAAGTCATGATACAGTTTCTACCTGTAATTCTTATGCAACTCTTCCGAGTGCTCACAAATATGACCCAGGATGAGGAAGTTCCTTTCAACTGTACCAAGTGAGTTTCTGTGTTGTGATACTGAGAAGCAATTTTTGTTTCCTGTTGCATTTCTTCACTTTAAATATAAATGTATCTTCCAGATGGGAACCCAGGACTCAGAAATCTAATAAGTTTTCTCTAGTTGGTCATGCTTCTCAGATTGGATAACTTATGTCCCCAGGGATAGGTGGGGCTACAAGGCATAGGATAAATTTTAATGTGTTTTTCTTGACCAGTTCCAAAACTTTGCTGCATGTTACAATCACCTGGGGAGCTTTTAAAAATGTCTGTGTCCACCACATTTCTTATCAGTTTAAATCTAATATGAGGGTGGAACTCAGCTTCAGGAGGAGTAGTTGTTGTTTGTTAGGTTTCAGGGGGGAGATGCCATAATACAGTAATTCAAGAATTACTGTCTTTGATGAGGGTTGTCCAGTAGAACTTTCTGCAGTCATGGAAATGTTTTCTACTTGTGCTGTCCAATATGGCAGCCACTAGCCACATGTAGCTATCAACTTGAAATGTGGCCATCACAACTGATTTCTAAATATTTAGGAGTTGTTGATTGTAATTAATTTAAATAGTCACATGTAGCTAGTGGTTCTCATATTGGGTAGAATAGTCCATGGCTAACAGACTTGATTTGGAGTATTTTTTTATATGAAAATAATAAGCTACAAATCGATGGACGGTTGAGTAGCTGCAGAATGAATTTAAAGTTTGAGATTAAAACAGGAGATTTCAAAAATATTTTGAAGTGCTTAGTTCTGGATGTTTCTGGCTTGGCTGCTGTCCCTGCTATTGGAACAACCTCTTCCATCAGAACTCAAGCCACAAACACTGCATCATATTTACTCTTTGTCATCGGGGATGGTCCTGTTGATATTGTAAAAAGTACTCCTCTAGTCCAGTCGTTCTCAACATGTGGCTCCCAGATTGGCAGCATCAGTGTTGCCTGGGAGCCGATTAAAAATACTAATCATTGAACCTCAGCCTAGACCTGAAAAGTCAGAAAATCTGGGAGAGAGGCCAAGAATATACCCACAATGTGATTCTGATGCACACTCAAGTTTGAGAACCACTGTTATAGTCTCAAAACTTCAGAACATTTTATGAATTGTCCAGTTCCTTCTCACTTGAATTTCTATCATCACACTTGTCCAGTCTCTCTCTTCCCTTTCCCCCATCTGTTGACATCCTTTCCATCCTTATCTTTCTAGTCTTTCCCTGGTGCTCTCACCAGAGGGCATGGCAATATTAACCCTATTCGAAATCTTTATTGTAGTAGCTATTACCATGTGTCCAGAGATTTAGAAAGGAGATGAAATGTCTAGGTTGCCCAAATAAAATATCCTTCCTTTAAACGAGGAAATACATTCTACAAGGCCCTGAGCATGTTACATGCTGAAACTTTTATTAAGCCCAAACTACCCTTACATCTTATGTACATGTCTCACTTTTAATTATTCAGGCATTGTTAGGTGTTTCCAGGTTAGGTATTTTCAGTGGCCTTATTTAATAATCAAACTACAGTTATTCACAGTAGCCTAACATGATGATTTTCATGAATCTTGTTTCAGGGTTCTCTTACATATTGTGTCAAAGTGCCATGAAGAAGGCTTGGATAATTATTTAAGATCCTTTATAAAGGTTTGTGAAGTTATAAAGGTTTCTTTCTGAGCAATTTATTTTCTATGAGAATTTTGTCTGATGGTTCACTCTCTTGGTTTGTAGTATAGCTTCCGACCTGAAAAGCCGAGTCCTCCTCAGACCCAGCTGATACATGAGACCTTGGCTACGACAATGATAGCTATATTGAAACAGTCTGCAGACTTTTTAGCAATTAACAAACTGCTAAAGGTAAGGAAACAAGAGACAAAGGGCGACAAAGCGCCAACATTTCGTTTTTAGTCCTTCTTTATGATCTTGGCCCTGCAGCCTTTTCCTCAGGTTCTCCACAGAACCTTTTTATGCTCTTCACCCTCCCCACCCACTGTCTACCTTCACCTGAATGTACAATAGAAAGAATTTTGATCAGCAAGACCTGGGTAGAAATCCCATATCCCCCACATCATAGTTTTGTGACCTGGGGCCTGTAATTTTGCTGAAGTGCCAATTCCTCATTTCTAAAATATAAGCAAAGCATTTAACTTGCTTCTGGCACATAGTAGGTTCTCAAATGGTGGCTCCTGTTAGTGTCATTATTTTTACTATTTTTGTTATTAGTGGTAGAATTTCACTGTCCATTATTTTGGGGTGTGTCTGTTGAGGCTTTTCTGTACTCTTCAAATTACACTCTACAGGCCAACACCTCAGCTGATTGGGTTGACCCTAATGTTGTACCAGGGTCAGGAATGGGTTGTCCACCTCTTACCCCACCTCACCCCCAGGCACAGGCAAAGATGAGATTCACTATGTGTAGTGACTATTAAAGCAATGATAAAATAAAATAAAAGAAGATCTGTTTTTTTCAATGCGGGCCATTTGGAAACACTGTCAGTGATAAAATATCCCCTCCCCACAGAGGCAAACCGTCCCAGCAAAAGTTCTTAGTATATCACAAACCCTTAGGTGTGAATGACATTACCTTTGTGCGATCACAGTTTGAAGGTATTGGGTGGGACTTTGCTTGTGAATTGTGATTACTGTCAAATGTTATTGAAGTTCAGAGAGAAGATGTATATGGTTTCTCAAACTTTGCTAAGCTTGAAACATTGGGTCACTCTTGAAGATTGATTTTGTTCTTTGTCTCTCTTAGTACTCATGGTTTTTCTTTGAGATTATTGCAAAGTCTATGGCCACATACTTGTTGGAAGAGAATAAAATTAAGGTAAGTAGGCGCGAGAATAATACTTAACCATAGATGAAAAGGCTCCTCATACTCGCAGATAGCAGTGACGTGCAAATCCTCTCTTATTTTGAAGGATTCTTAGCCTTTAGCTCATTCAGTTTTGCTTTACAGAAATGGATGTGTCACTTAAACCTAAGGTCACAGACCATGTGTTATTGGTCTAATCTTTAGATACTCTTCTACGTAGATTCTTTTCCTATAATTATTTACTACATAAAATGTATTACCCTTGAAATGTTGCCTTTGACTTGTGGCTTTAATATGTCTATGTTGAAAGGATTCATTTGGGAGAAGAGCAAATAGCAAATCACAAATAACCTTGCTCTCAGAAAGGCCTAAGGCATGTACAAAATTAAAAACCTTTTATGCCATAGATGTGTTCCTGGAACATGGTGTATATATTTAGTTATCAAAGAAAAAATAAAACTGGATGGACCTGAATCTCAGGAATATAATTCCAAAGTGGGGTCACAATGACCTGGTCTTGTTGATGATGTCAGTCAGTTATGTTATTGGAGGTCCAGATAGTTCCTATCATGATCTAAGTAGACATTGAATGTGTATATCATTTTTAAGTTGGGAGAAAAATTATATTCCAGTTTAAAAACACAATGTTTAAAACTAAAAATAGCAATTGATTTGGATCTTTTGCAAGTCTGACTTTCCTGTGCCTATTTAATTTAAGCTTCCCAGAGGCCAGAGATTTCCTGAGGCATATCATAATGTCTTACATTCATTGCTTCTTGCAATCATTCCCCATGTGACTATTCGTTATGCGGAGATTCCTGATGAGTCCAGAAATGTCAATTACAGTTTGGCTAGCTTCCTGAAGGTGAGTTAAAAGTAATGAGAAAATGGCAAGGAACTATCTTTCACCAGTATGATATTAAAGGTCAAAGGAAAAAAATTGCCCACCTCCTAGAGACTCAAATAGGTCTTTATAAGGCTGCTAGAGAAACTCTAGACTGAGAATCAATTCAGTTAAATAGCCAAGTTTGATCCCTGCTCCACCACAAACACACACATACATGTGTACTGAAATAGCTAATTAAAAGCAGAGGTCCCATACAAGTGGCTTAGCCAGAAGGCATGCTTTGCTTGTTTCACACAACGCTCTTTTCAAATACATTAAATCAAATGTCTTTAGATGGGGCATGTATTTTCTAGGTTGCCATGATCCCCACTACTTCTTAGTATACCCCTGATTTTTTTTTAATTTTCATTTTATTATTTATGCATATAAGAGCTGGGGTATAGGCCAGAAGTGTGTGGGGTGGGGTGTGTGAGAGGATGCACCAGAGACAGAGTAGGGAGCAGAGCAAACAGATCTACTGAAATACACTGCTGAGGGGAGCAGTGGACGAGACAGGAGAGGTCTGCTGCGCCATGTGGGTTACTTAGCTCCCTTGCCGGGGATCAAACATGTGCTGCAGTGGTTGCCCATAGCTTCATAGTGCTGAGACTTAAACCCTTCCACCACCAGGGAGGCCCAGTAACCCTGGTTTTTGTTATGCATTTAAATTGTTCCTCTGAACCCTGTTGATCTTAGAGTTTGCAACTCTTGAACTAAAGCAGACTGTTTGTTGATGTGATGTATGTAAATGAAAAGTGTTCATTTTTTTGATGAGATGATTTTGAGAGATACCAGAAACCCCTATATTTATGAAAGCACATTTGTCATTGTTATATTTCACATGTAAGGGACAATACAAGAATGCAATTGTTCTCTAAAGGAGGCAGTGTTTAATTTGTTGCAGAGAATAGGCATGGATTTGATTGGCACTTAGTAAATAACCATTCCCCTCGTTTTCATGGCTCTTCATCTTGTATCAGTCATATGTTAAGAACCTTGTGGTCAGTAATCTATTCAAGCAGTTTTAGTGTCTAACATAGCCTTGTTTTTTTAATTAAAAATTCACAACTAGGTCTCAGATCTTCAGTGTAAGGTTTTTCGATGTAAGACTTCTCTTTGCCAGAATTAAAATTCAGTTTTAACATCATTACATAAGCTTTTGGGTATTACAAAGCCAAATATTCACATATCTTTCTAAAGCAAACAAAGGATGAGACTATCTGAAATGTAAAATATCAGTTTCTTGAACATGAAGTTGAACATTATTATGGAAAGGGAGGAAAACATAGTTGATTTAACAACAGTATTTACCTAATTCAATTAAAAAAAAATCTGTCTTCTAATGTGAGGATTCAAAGATGTGAAAGGCTGTCTCTGTAATCACATTCAAATACATATACAAGATAAAGTGTAAAGGCTGTTAAACAGAGAGTACAAACAAAATACAATAGGGAAACAAGAAAGAGGGATTATGACCAGGCAGTGTAGACAGAGACTAGAAGAACAGTTCAGGTTTACCCAAGATAATAGTTAAGGGTACTTGTTGCAGGTAGAGGGTCCATGAGCAAAAAGATGAGATTCATGCATTCAGTAATTGTCTAGGGATGAGCAAGAAATGCATTGTGCAGAGTTTCCCAGTGCCAGGGGATGGGAGGCTTTGAACACCAGGCTAAGGTTTTTACTCTTTAGTTTGTAAGCAATGGTAAAACAACAAAGATATTTTTGTGAGGGGGAAGGGGTAAATTTTATGTATTTAGTTGAAGTCACATTCGTTTATAACATTAGGTTTCCAGTGTACATAGTTATAAATCAACATGTGTCTACACTGAGTTCATCACTAAGAGTCCAGTTCCCTTCTTCAGACAGTTGAGCCCTGTGCCCAACTGACACACTCCTCTTCGCCCTTCCCTTCTGCTCGCCACTATTTTGGTCTTACAGTCTAAAAATTGACTTTTTTTTATTTAGTTCACATGTTTTTGCTTTATGTACCACATAGAATGAAATCATACAGGAGGAACACCAAAGATGTTTAATGAAAGCCTCAAATGGGAGAGTGATAGCAGGCAAATGTGAACAACTATTAGAAGTGTTGCAGAGGAAGAATGGTTTCATAGGCCAGGACTTCGCAGGACCCCAAAAATTCTTTCCTTTTGGTCTGAAGTGCTTGCATAGGCCAACCCAACTTCTAAGAGCTCACTGCTTCACATTGAGCTTTTATACTCCCCCCAAATAAGGCAGCATAGCTGAATAAATTATGTGTCTTTATAACATATGTGTATATATTTATGTACATGCATATATACATATGCATATATTTCTGTGTATAATTTTTTACTTTGAACATTATACAGTTGAGTCCCAATTCTCATGAAAGTTACGTGTCCTTTATCTGTTTATTTGAGATCACCCAAAACTCTGAAAGCTATTCTATTTTGTATAAAAGCGAGAATGGCATCCCCTTAACATGGAACACATTTTAAAGTTAAATACAAGAAAACTTACACTGACGGATTTTTTGAATTATATAACTAAGTGTTCATTTTGCTTTGGTTTCTATAGCGCTGCTTGACACTAATGGATAGAGGATTTGTTTTCAATTTGATAAATGACTATATATCTGGATTCAGCCCCAAAGATCCTAAGGTAAGCCATAGAGTATGACTGTAGTAGATAGCAGACATTATAGCCTGTGACCAAGGGTGGCATTTATCCTCCTAGTGGATTTGAAACTGCTGTTTTCATTTCATATCATATGGCTGAATGTCAAAGTGGGAAATATTAAAGAGTGTCTTGGGGTGGGGAGGTCTGTCAAGACTACCAAGTTAGAGGACTCAACATATAACAATGCCGATGGCTAAGACTCACTAGACTGACACAGTAAGGATGCACAGCTGGATGAGTAAGGGAAAAGGTATCAAGTGGGGTCCGTGGCCATCCATGAGCATACTCCCTCTGTCCAGCAGTGAGAATGCAGCCAGGCCTGTGCACTCTTTCTGTTCAGGGAAGCCCATTTGAGACTTGGACTTCTGGGATTTTATTAGGGGCTGGCTTCATATTGGAAGCTCATCAAAATTCCAGATTTTCAGAAAGGAAAGGAAAGCAGATGTTCATCATAAATCACAGTGTTTATACAATAGTCTGGGCTGGCACAGAAGGTACAGCCTTACATAGGGAACATTTCAAAATCCAATTTCCCAAATGCCAGCCAAAGAGCAACCTTGCAGGCAGACCTCTTTAAGGAGAGCAGTCTTGAGCCATCTGTGTTAAGTCTTCCCTGCACAGGTCACATTTCAGGATATGCTTAGATTGCCAAACACTGGTGTTTTGAAAATTAATGCTTACTAAATATGAATTAATGTATCATTTATTTCCATTTAGGTTCTGGCTGAACACAAGTTTGAATTTCTGCAAACCATTTGTAATCACGAACATTACATTCCTCTGAACTTGCCCATGGCATTTGCAAAACCTAAACTTCAACGAGTTCAAGGTACGCATTTGAGTTTTCCACCATTTGGAATTGTGTTTTTCCTTTTTTTTTTCTTGCTAGTTTAGCATAGCATGATGTTTTCTAATGAAGCTAGTCAACTTAAAAGTAACTTCAGAATGTACTCTCTGAAGATAAGGTCATTCATAGCATTCTGTATGTCCTTCTTAGTGTCAGGGGTAGAATTGTAATATGAAGAAATCAGGTATTACATAGGTTGCTACTTAAATACAATTGTCAGAGCCTAGTAAAATTGCTCTTCATAGTAGTGTTTGGGGTTTTTTAAGACTAAATTAAAAAAATATACTAGTGCGTGAATGAATGGAGCATCAAAAGAGAAGTATAGAGGCAAACAGTAATAATATATATGTTAATTTTATGAAATGCTTTCAGTTATCTCCATTGCTAGTTTTATTGAATGCTTTGTTGTGTAGCACTATTCTTATGTTACTGTGTTTTTTATTTGTCCCTTTTCTTTTCATATATTAATTAGATTTTTTTTCATTTGCGGTGGACCGTTTGACTTCAGTAGGTAGGTTTAACTCGGTTCACTCTAAAGAAGTTTTCTGTCTTTAAAAACAATTTATTTGATGAATGGCTAAGATGGATGGGGGCTTTGTTTGCTTTTCAAATCCTCCCTAGCCCAAACAAGGCTTTCGTTAATGTGCCAAGAAAACATAGGAGGCGGTGTGTTGACTTTTAAAATAAGCTCAAGCATTGCTAGAGAAATCAACTTAAAATACCGCCCTCGGAAAACAAGTTCCTGCTCAGCCAGTGTGGGGGCTGGAGGGTATGTTCTCCTAAGTGTGTCGCCTCTCCCAGGCTTGCCTCCTTTCTCTCTGATCCTGCTTAATGACTGCTTGGCCATAATTTTCAAGGTGTGGGAGAAGCTACTGTATTGGATTTATTCAAAATGCTGAAGTAAAGACCATTGCAAAATCTGGCCTCATCAGGCCTGCTGGGTTAGTCAATACTGGCCCTTGTGCATAGAAGTGATTGGGATTCGTGGAGAAAGCAAGACCAATGGCAGGAAGAACATCCCCTGCTCTGGTCTCTAGGGGCACATCTGCTGAGCAGTAGTTTTAGTAGCACCCCTATTCAACCAACCTCTCAGTAGATTCTGAGTTTGTGTAGTTCAAATACTTTGCCCATTAGTTATTGATACCACTGAAGTAGTTAGGGGAAAGAAAAGGAAGGCAGATCATCAGGATTTAGGATTAAATCTGACTACTCAACAGCATTTATTAATCCCTAACTGAATACTTAACATTATATTAAGTACTAAAGAGGCTATAAAAATAATAGAAGACAGCTGTTAACCAGTGGTCTAAGAAATGAAACGTGGAAGAGGAAATGAAGATAGTAGAGCTCTAATGCAGAGATTACTAACCTTATTCACAGTTCCTTCAGAGTAGTTGTGAGCAAATCCCAGTCAGGATATTAGCAGGGGGATTTAAAGTGGACTAAGGATCTGAAAGGGAGCAAACATGGTTCCCATACTCTAAAGTGGTGATTTTGTAAAAGAAGAGATTTGTGTTTGTTGATGAATTAGAATATGATGAGGCTGTTTTTCTTGTTTTTATATCCCGTTCTATTCGGGTCAATATATCACATTTACTAAACCAGTTAGTAGTTCATACTGCTAGAGTGAGTCAGTTGTCTAGTTTCTCTTCCTTTTCCTACTTGAAAAGTATAAACAGATAAGGAAATCAAGTATTGAATAGAGTTACTTAGATTTGTAATTATAACTAAATCTCTTCAGACATAGAAAAATGTGTTAAGACATTACCAAGTGTAGAATCCTTTTGTTCTAGGTGCTTATCTAAGCATTGAAAGAAATCTTGGGGGGTGGGCTGGGGAGGATCTGGGGACTGTGTTACTAATAGAAATGAAATCATCCAGGCAATCACACAACCCATAATGATGAGTGCTCTTGTCTTGTAAAAGTCTGCATGCTCATTCTGTATGATAAAAGAATTGTTCAGGTCCATCATAATCAAATAATAGCACTTGCTAGCATGATCACAGTATTACTAAATAATATACTATTTGAATGCTAATTTTTGAATGTTTTTGTTAAATGGGTATTAAATTTCATTGTATCGCAGATTCAAATCTTGAATACAGTTTGTCAGATGAGTATTGCAAGCATCACTTCTTGGTTGGCCTACTTCTGAGGGAAACCTCCATGGCTCTTCAGGACAATTATGAGATCAGATATACAGCTATCTCTGTCATAAAGAATCTTTTGATAAAACATGCATTTGACACTAGATACCAGCACAAGGTAAGGATGTCCATACGCTCATCAGTGACACATTAGTAAATTTCTGCCAAGATTTTCATTAAAGGTGAAATTTTCAGTAAGGGCATAATATGAGCATTGGTAAAAACTTACAAATAAAATTGGTTTCAAATGGTTAGATTTTAAAAATATTGTCTAGTTAACTGTTGAAGAAAAACACTGATTCCCCAAATCAGATTTAGAAAATAACATAACTGCTTCATGATTTGTTTACATAAACTAATTATGACTTAGGAAATCATATAAAATTATAGGTGCTCTTTCAGATATATACTTTAATATATATCTTTAAATATATTTCTAAATTAATGATATTATTCATTATTAAGTGGTTAATAAGACAGGCTAAGTATGTCACATATAGAATATGTAATATGAAGTTCTTCATCTTATTGAAAAGATGTGGGTGTGACTAGAACCCTTACATTACATTTTGTCTATGAAGGCCACAGCTGTAGTTACTATTTATTGCACCTTTGGCATATATTAATATATTCAATTTTTATTGACGTGAAATCCTAGGGGCTTGAAAGAGACTGCAAACTGTATGGATTTGGAATAACTAACCTGGTATCCAGTGACTCAAGGAAACATTTTTCATAATAATGTGGCCTTTTGTTTTTGCATTCAAATATCAATAAAACATTGTTATCATTTATTATTGTAATCACTTTGGTGAACTGATTTAGAGATGGATTTTACTCTTTCTATAGGATTCCAATTTTTCCCAAATAAACAAAAATATCTATCAGCTGCAGCCAATCATATTTCATTAATTATGAGGTTTTTACTTACCAATCTTTTTAGTTTTCTTCATATGATTCTACTGTAAAGTAGATTCAGACTCCTTAGCTTAAGATGACACTGATGACTTACTGCACTTTGGGTTGTTTTTGTCACAAAATAACTGTAATAACATACCCTAGCTAATTGTAGTTTACCTCATCATGCTGTTGTCTTTATTGTGAGAGTGAGTTAGGCAAGTTAACCGGTGTAGGTGAAAAGATACTTAAGTCATCCAGTCCAACCAAACTTTGTTAAACCTTTGAAAATGCCAGTAATTGCCAGCTCTGGTTAATTGCTGCTTATGTCTAGCAATCAAAAAAGGATCTTATGCAAGTAGAGAAAATGTCCTTAGCTATGATTTCAGAGGACTTACAGGAAAAGAGCAAAATGAACTTGCCCTCCCTGATGCAGGAAGTTGTATTTTTCTCCTCCCGCCTCTTCAGATGAAAGAGAAGGAAAACAGGATTTCACTAGCGTCTCACCTACTGATGGAATTTGTATTGCTTTGTATCACCAGTTTGACATTGTTTACTTTTTCCAATTTTGAGAGCAGTATATGTATATCCACACAGAGCTATTGTTACCTGTAAATAAGTTAAACAGTATCTGAGTGTTGGAGATTTTAGACTGGGAAAGATCAAATTATCAGGGTCATTACCCTGTCAGCAAATTCTCAAGTCCTTTCCTGTTGTTCAGAAGCTTTAGACGGGTGTTAAGAGAGTAGAGGACTATCTTCAATAGAATTTTCTTTGCTTCCTGGGCCTGGTTAACCAAAACTTCCCTTCTAGTATATTGGACAAGAGGGATGTTCTTTCCCATGTTTGGTGCAAAGAATACACTGGTAACCCAAATAAGAAGTTATTTGTCAAGTACATTCAAGTAGAACATGTTCATTATTAATCATGATGCCAGGTGAATGCAGAGAGGGGAGTTTTAAGCCCCCATTATGTCTATGGGGTTCTCCAAAGTGACCCCAAATAAATATAGAATCAAGAAAATAAAACCTGCTTCCTATGGAAAGGCTGCTTTGAGACTAAGTTCCTTGCCCCCTCCATTCACTCCTCAGCTCCTCCACCAGGGAAATTCTGGGGAGGCCACTGGTCTTTATTAGGTGCTACTCATCAACTGCTTTCAGAGATCTGAAACTTGTTATAATTATCATGAGAATCTTTCCCTATTCAGAATAAGAATGTCCACTGTCTAACGTTTCTTCTGGGGTCTATATCAGTTTCAGTTCCTGTACCAGCTGCAGGTGATGTTGACACCTAAGAGAACTGCGGTTTCTGCTTGGGTTTGGGGAAAATCATTTTTCCTTTTGTTTTTCTCTTTTTTAACTAATCTGTGTACATGGTGGGAAAATCAAAATGCTTTGCTCCCATTCCTTACCTCCACCCCTCCCACCCCCATATTCATCTCCCCGGAAGCAGTTACTGTTCTCAGTGTCTTATGTATACTTCTATTTTATGCATGCACAAGCCTAAATGTAACATATATGAGACCACGATGCATTTTTCTTTTCACTCCATGTTATATCCTGAAGATTAGCTCCACCATGTTTAAAAAATTTGCATAGAATTCCATCAAATAGATATATGCTATTTTAATCATAGTTTGATTAATAGATTATTAGGTGATTTTCTATCTTATGTGCAGACTTTTAATCTATTTTTGCACTGACTGTATTTTTCCTGTGTTCCTGGTCACTTAAGAGAACTGTAGTATCTCATTCCTTAGTGATCACTACCTGAAATAAAATGGTTTCCCTTCTGGAAGCTATAATATTAAAATAGCAGTTATAATTTGTTGAGGACTCGCTGTACTCCAGACACTGTATTAAATACCTCACATGAACTAATATCATTATTGTTACCCTCACCTGAAAATATCACTTGGTATTTTCTTATATTCTACCAAAGAGAAACCCATGATTAAGTCACAATCCAAATCAAGTGGCTAGTAATGGGGGAGGGAGGCTGGGATTCATGTGTATCTTTCTTTACCCACTGGGCTCTTAACCACTAGGCTGTTCTGATTTTCAATTCTTAAGTGAGACACTAGAAAATCAGGCAGCTGTTAAAAAGTGATCATCATGGTGCAAAATCTTGAAACCAAAGCCATGTGAAGAATAAAGGAAAGTGATATGGGCTATTTAGCCTTTGGAAGGGTGTATTAAGATGACTCATGGTAACTTGTCTCCAACTTGCCACATAACAGTGCAAGCTTACTTACTCTTTGTGGTTCCAAAGGGCAGAGCTGTACCCAGCAGGTCGAACTTATAAGGAGTGAATCAGTTAAAGGTCCTTTCTAACAGAACCAGAGAAAGGGCTAGAGTGTTTTAGGAGAAATTTTAAAATTAAACTACTTGTCCTGGTTCTCCCCACCCCTCTGACACCTTCCCCCCCACCTCCAAAAAAAGAATAAAAATAAAAACTAGCCACCTGTCAGGAATACAGCTAAGAGCCATTCCTCCCTTGGATGGGAAGTTGAACTAGATTGTGGTTCTTGAACTTCTTTATCAATATAATCTGGGGCACATTCCCAGGATCCAGCCCAAACCTACAGAAGCAGACTCTCCTGGTAATAGACACTGTTATTGATAGCATTGTTAACAGAAGTGAGTCCCTTAAGTAAAATTCCTGAAATTCACTAAAGATGTGTGGGTGGCCAATTAACATACGAAAAATGATTCAACCTCAAGAATAAATGTTAATTGAAGCAGCAGTGAGATACTGTTTATCCTATTGTATTTCATACCTTGACCATTGTGCCCTAGTGGCCTTATCTAAATCTCCAAACCACACAAGGTTTTGAAATATGTAGGGCAGTTCTTGTACCATCACAACCACTGTTTTTGCTAATTTGAGTGTGCGTACATATCTGGTATGTATATTTGTTGTTGAGAAAAGCAGTAAATGAAATTTATCTGAGACTACTGGTGGTCAGCTTTACTTGTGGATTTACAAATGTATCAATCTCCCAAGTCTTAAAATTGACTTAGTAGGTCAAGATAACATTATTTTATTTACAGCTTTAATCACAGCCAAAAATGTTTCTTAAAAATTAATATAGTAATTCGTTATGTTTTTCCCCACTTCTTCTGGTTACCCATTCTTTCAGCTAATGTGTACTGACCATCTGCCATGTGCCAGGCACAGGGGATCTGGCAGTGGGCAAGACAGTGCTCTCCTGAAAGTCAGTCCTCACTAGCATTAAAGAATGGAACTAATGGCATCTGGTTTATTGGTAAAATACTATGAAAAAAAATTTGCCCCTTTTACTTTGTGTAGTTATGTTTGGGGGGATGTGATTTGACTGTATTGTATGTAACTCCAAATACCAACAAAGTCTTGTGTTAGTTTTGATAAATAAGTATAATTTACTTATTTGGGAATAAGTATAAATAGACTCTTGCATCCCTAATTTATTGTCCTTACTAGCCTGCTAGTACTCTTTAAAGTGATAACGGCGCCAGCTGTATTAGTAATATATTCATATCATATACCTATTAGTCTTTTGATCATTATTTTTCAGAACCAACAAGCCAAAATAGCACAATTGTACCTCCCATTTGTTGGACTGCTTTTGGAAAATATACAGAGATTAGCAGGTCGAGATACCTTGTATTCTTGTGCGGCTATGCCTAATTCTGTAAGTAGTTGTGTGTTCCTGTTGGCATTTTATCCTGTTTTGCTGAATGTATTTGCAATCGGGGTCATAGAGTATGATCTCAATTTTTTTTTTTTGGTCTCAGTCTTTTAATAGTTCACCTTTGACTCGTTTTTTACCTTTCCCTAGAGCAACCCTCCTGAAGCTTTCATGTGCATTGGAGTCACTGGGGGAGTTTGTTAGATTCTAATTCATTAGCCCTGGGGTGGAGTTTGAGATCACACATTTCTAACACATTTTTTGGCAGCTTCTGATCCAAGGACCACAGTGTGAGTGATGCAGTCCAAGAGAACACCAAGGATCCCTTGTACCCAGTGTTTTGATTTTTAAGATTTTTGCTGCTCTATGCCTTCATATATTTATGCACCTTGAAAACTGAATAAAAGAGTCTTCACTTCCAAAATGTTGGGCACCAGGGATGGAATCTTTTCCTTTGCTTCTCTCCCTCAAAAGCTTCCTTTCAACACTTCCCGGTGGAGTCATTTTTAGCCCATCCTGGTTGCTCTGTGCTTTTCTTCCTGCCTTACAGTTGAAAGGAACTTTGGAGGTGATCAGCCTCCACTTGCATAACACCCTTTGGCTTTTGCGATAATTGAAACTTTCCTTCTCCCATTTGACCTAAAAGGTTTGCTATCCCCTTTTCCTGGATTTACCTTCTAGAGATCCATAGAACACATGTTCCCACCTCCACATGATACCCTTTCCACACATGCCTCCTAAAGTTTTCTCCAGACCAGGTATTTTCACTTCATTATTCTCTTTCATTCCAAACCCTTGACATTCTTGGTTACACTCTTCTGGGTATGTTCCATTTTACCAAAGACCCTATTAAAACATGGTGCTCAGAACTGGACATTTTCCAACCTGCCTTCTTTGTGGCCCAAGACACCTTCACACTTGACCTTCACACTTTCATTGGCCACATCACATTGTGTGTGGCAGGTTAAACTGTCCTCCACAGCTTCCACTGGAAATTCCCCCAGTTGATTTGTCCTGGGTTCCTGAGAAAGCTGCTTCTCAGCTTCCCGGATGATGTGATTGCCTGTAGCACCCAATTATGTAAGTCAGCTAAATGTGAATGCCAACTCATGCATCACCCAGTTGGGGGTCTGGCTGGTCTTTCTTCATAAACATAAGCCCGTGCTTATACTTACTCCACAACATATGACAGTGGTATTTGGAAATATTCTACTTATATTGTTTTGCAGATCAAGTTCGTCTAGGGCTTCTGATCACACCTCTACTTTTCTAACATCACCCTGGTTCCAAAGAGACCTGGGCCTAGACTATATCTGATGCCACTTTTACCAATCACCTAGAATTATGTCACTTGGCTAGAATTCATGGGGACCACAGTATGATAGTACCTACTTTTTCAAACGAGAAGTCACCATAAAGCCATACTGACATTTACTTTAGGCTTTCACCATAAGCTTTATTTAAAATCAGGGTGCCGGTGCAGCAGACCTCTCCTGTCTCGCCTGCAGCTGCCCTCAGCAGTGTACTTTGGTCAGTCGGCCTGTTCTGTTCCCTGCTCTGTCTCTGGTGAATCCTCTCACCCCCCCACACCTCTGGCCTGTACCCCAGCTCTTGTATGTATAAATAAATCTTTAAAAATAAAATAAAATCAGGGGCCTCCCCAGTGGCGCAGTGGTTGAGCGCTGGGTTGCGAAGCTGCCTGCAGCCTCTGCGGCGCCGGTTAGATTCCCGGCTGCTCCCCGGCCACTGGAGGAGGGTCCCACATGGCGCGCAGACCTCTCCTGCCGCCCGCTGCTCCCCTCAGCAGTGTACTTTGGTCCTTCTGCCTGCTCTGCTCCCTGCTCTGGCTCTGGTGAATTCTCTCACCCTCCCATGTTTCTGACTGTACCCAGTGCATGTATAAATAAATAAATAAATCTTTAAAAAAAATTAAAATAAATAAAATCAGGCTGCCATCTCATACTGCTAATTCCAATTTCTTATCCTAGTGTACAATTTTGTTTAAATGACCGAGGTATCATGTTGTATTACAGGCATCCAGGGATGAGTTCGCATGTGGCTTTACTTCACCTACAAATAGAGGGAATCTGAGCACTGACAAAGACACTGGTAATTAGCCCTTTAAAGATTATATGCTGCCTGGTTGTTCAGAAATGTACCCTGTAGTTCCCAGTATTTTTGAAGTATTTCATAATAAAAACTATACATAGCGTGATTTCTACTAAAGTTTAATTAAGACCCAATGCACATTTACAGCCACATTTCTTTGCTTAGGTTTCTTGTCTAAGCTTGTTTAAAATATAGCTTGGTGTGCTAAGAAAGTAGAAGATAATGAGCAAAACACTAGTTTTCTATCCTCTTACCTGTCTCCATTCTTGGACAAGACACTTCTTTTGAACCCAAGTTTCCGTATCTATAAAATTATCTCTCAAGTTGTGTAGCTTTATTTTATGACTTCAAAGGAAAACCTCATAGTTTCATACATCGTACTATGTGAGAGGCAAAAAATGGCTTTATTTTTTTGGTTTCTTATGATGTTTTGATATAATACATAAACTTCACCTTTTAGATGACCAAGATCTTTTCCCTAAAATATGTTTGTTTAAACTATCCCAATACTTATTTTTTTACACTTTGGTCAGTTGCTAACAAGGACTTGGCTTATTTTCCAGCTTATGGGTCTTTTCAAAATGGACATGGAATTAAGAGAGAAGATTCCAGAGGTTCCCTCATCCCAGAAGGAGCAACAGGATTTTCAGATCAGGGCAGCACCGGTGAACATGTAAGAACCTGAATATATACGATGACCCCAGTGATGCTTTAGGCCATAACAATCTTTCTTTTGATGTACGTAATAGGCTCTCTACTCGCCTGTAGTCTGTCTTGGATCAAAAAAAGCATCCCCTGATTCTTGGATGTTTTAGCAGCTCCTTTCTGTCCTGGCAACTGCTAGTTGGATAAACTGTTTATGTGGGTTAAGGCATTCATCGTTAAGGGTTCTAGTTGAATATGTCCTTTAATCCTAGCATATTATGACCTATTGTGGAGAGAGAAGGTTCAAGTTTAAAATATCTAATCTACCTTGTCATTTCAATCACTGCCTGGTAAGATGAAGTCAACCTTTCATTCTTCTGTAATACAGTAATGACATTAACTTAGAAGAAAAAAATTAGGTTCCCAAATGAATGATCTCACAATCCTAGCATCACTTCATCAGAATATATTCTCCAACCCTTGCATCAAATTGTTTGAAACCTATCATGAAAGTTTGGAATATGTCTGCTTTGAGGCAGAGAAGCCTCATTTTAGACCAGTAAAGTCTTGTTATTATTGAAATCATAGCATCATATAAAATCAGAGTTAGAAGAGTCCCTAACAATAATAAATTCCAACTCCCAATTCACAAATGAAAACTGGGATTGTGACTTAGGACAGCCACATAGCTATGGCAGGCCAGAACACCTGTACCCAGGTTTTCTAATTCCAGCATGTTTCCTGCTATGTCATGGCACTTGCTAGTGTGTACATCAGAATTACTTGAGGGACTTAATAAAAATAGGTGACTAGGTCTCATCCCCTGAATTTTTGATTTAGTCATTCTAGAACGGGAGCTGCTAGTTTGTAGTCTAAGTTCTAAGGTAATGTTAATGCTGCTGATTGAGAATTACCCCTTAACAATCACCGGACTGTACCTTTTCAGCCTTTAGGTACCTATTTTACACCATTTAGAATTATGAGGGTAGACATTGTTGTGTGGCAAATAAAGGGCCATTCACATGGTTAAATGGCTTGCTAATAGTCACACAGCTAGTAGGCATTCAGAATCTAGGTATTTTGTTCTAAGTGAAAGTTCTTAGTAAATCTCACTTTAGTAATCACATATCCCCAGCTGAGTTTAGCTCAACTGAAAGTACTGGTTTTTAACAAGGGTAGAATCTTTAGGAAATGAGTTTTACTTTGGTCATGTAAGATAAGTCTGATCTTGTCATGCTTAACAAACCAGTATCTTTTGTTTTCAAAGATTTATTTATTTGTGCATACAAGAGCTGGGATACAGGCCAGAGATGCGTGGGGGGTTGGGGGGGTGAGAGGATCCACCAGAGACAGAGTGAGGAACAGAACAGGCAGGCTGACTGAAATATACTGCTGAGGGGAGCAGCCGGTGAGACAGGAGAGGTCTGCCTCGCCATGTGGGTTTCTCCCTGGCTGGCTGGGGATCGAACTCGTGCTGCAGAGGCTGTGGATTGCTTCATAGTGTGGTGCTTAACCCCTTGCGCTACCAGGGAGGCCCAACATACTGGTATCTTAACAAAAGTTGTTAAATAATATGAATGTCAAGAGCTTCCCTGGTGGCGTAGGGGTTAAGTCTCAGTGCTATCACGGCTAGAGGTGAGTTCGATCCCCAGCCAGGGAGCTAACCCATATGTGGCACAGAGACCTCTCCTGTGTCATCCGCTGCTCCTTAGCAGTGTATTTCAGTAAATCTGCCTGTTCTGCTCCCCACTCTGTCTCTGGTGAATCCTCTCACTCCCTGCACCTCTGGCCTACACCCCAGTTCTTCTATGCATAAATAAATAAATCTTTAAAAAAAAATAAGGTTACCACTTTCTAGAAGCTCTAGTTTTGAAATATTACTGGGTTCTAGACGTAATGATCTTGTATCATTAGCCCCAATTTTTAGATATATTCTCTGACCTGTTTTAAAAGTTGCATTTTAATAAACTCTAGGGAGAGATTCAAATGAAAGGGTTCTTGTGTTTCTACATATCTTAGTTTAGTTCTTCCTCCATGTAAAAGCTATTTTTCCAGGAGTAGCCACATATTATTTAAAATTTTTACTACTAAAACACAGGACCTATGGGAATGAAACAGCCATAGTAGCTAGAGAAACAAAATAAATTTTGTTCAAGACCACAACGTAATATTAGTGATATTAGATATAATAGTAAAAAGGATTCCTCCCACTTAACTTCCAACTGTGAATAAAATTTGGATTTATGCGTAGGAATTTTCCCAAACAGGACTAATGATAAAAAATGGTTAAGGGAAACTATAATACCAATTTAATTTCACAAATGACCTCTCTTTATATTATAGACCCGACAGAGTTCTACAAGAAGTAGTATATCCCAGTATAACCGATTGGATCAGTATGAAATTAGAAGCCTCTTGATGTGCTACCTGTATATAGTAAAAATGATTTCTGAAGGTGAGTTACCAGCGTATTAAGCAAGGACTCTACTAGATGTGCATCCTCACAGATGCACAGGCTCATGTAGCAAGTACTTGACCATCATCTGTATGTAGAACTGTGCATGTTAGAAATAGACCTCTGGCCTTGAAATGTTTCTGTATTTTAATTTAAAATAGGTTCATTTCAGTCATCCAGGTTTGACCCTGAAATAATCTTTAAAACATTTTGTAAATTAATTTCTAAAATAAGGCCATAGTTTTTAGAAGTGTTGAACTTTTTTTTTTTTCATGCTGAGCACTGAAATACATTCAGTGACCAGTGTAAAAAGAGAAATAACAATGCCAGAATTCATTTTTAATACTTAAAACTTTTATTGACCCAGGATTTAGAAAAACAGAATCAAACAAAAAGGCCGAAGGCATTATGAGGATCAGGAAGGCCATGGTGGTTTCTGCAGTGCCACTGTATCACATTACATGGTATTAGGTTCTCTTTCAGGCTGTTGTTTCCCCCTTGTATTACAATTGTATTATTTATTAGCATTACAAATTCTTTTAATTATATGATGGAATATAACCAAAGGACTTGGATGAAACCACATGTCCTCTGAAAGTAAAATCAAAAGGTTACTTATGCACAAATACCACACTTATTTATGTAATTCCCTCCTTTTTCTTCCTCTCCTCAAAAAAGAAAAAAGTATGCTGCAATGCAGTACATAAAAGTACCTGGGTTCTGATCATCATATTTTTCTCATTTTCTATTTTTTTGGTATAATTTTTAGTAAATATTATTTGTTTCATATTTTCTTTTGTACTAATGAAGGCTATAAGAACAAAATAAATAAGCTTACACTTAACTAGCTAGAGAAGCAAAATAAATTAATAGTTACATATGAGTAAGGAATTCTAAAGTAATCAGTATCTTATATCTTATGCTTATACAGGCTATAGAAACAAATTAAGCTTACACTTAACTAGCTAGAGAAACAAAATAATAGTTATATATGAATAAGTAGTTCTAAAGTACATCAATACTTTATATCTTATGCTAATACAGGCTATAGGAACAAAATAAGCCTACACTTAACTAGCTAGAGAAACAAAATAAATTAATAGTTATATGTGAATAAGTAATTCTAAAGTACCTCAACACTTTATATCTTATGCTAACACAGGCTATAGGAACAAAATAAGCCTACACTTAACTAGCTAGAAAAACAAAATTAATAGTTATATATGAATAAGCAGTTCTAAAGTACATCAATACATTATATCTTCTCTTATACTTATTTAGCTAGAGAAACATTAAAATAAATCAGTAGCTATATCTGAGTAAGTTCTAAAGTACATTAATAAAACAGTTGAAAAACAATTAGAATTTTTAAGTTCTAAGACTATATGATTTAAAGTAAAGGTCAGAAATTATATTAAAGCTAATGTGATGGGCCTCACTTTCATATTTTGGGGGAAAAATTAGTAAAGGGAGATAATTTTCAAGCCCTGGTGGTATTTCCTTCCAGGAGAAAATGGTGTAGTTAACAACTACAGCCACAGCTCACTAATTTTGTCTTTCCACAAGGTGAAAAGTGGGGGAATGTAGAAAGTGAGTGCTAATGTATCTAGGGTTTCATTTTAGGGTGATGAAAGTATTCTGAAATTGTAGGGGTGATTTTAACAGCCTTTGACTGTATTACAAATTACTGTGCACTGTTTAAATGGGTGGGTTTTATGGTATATGAAATCTCTGAATAAATTTGTTTAAAATAAAAAAGAGAGGCCCACCATACCCATGAAAAAAATACTGAAAGAAAATAAGATGGGGGGGAAAAGGTGGGGAAAAGAAAGGGAGATGTATTGCTGACTGGTTTTCCACTCCTTCATTCCAGTACACATGCACACACGCACTCACACTTGTATACTCTCTACCATATACTGTGATGACCAGCGACAATTCTCTGGCTGCTTTTTTTAATGTTGCGGGTGAAAACCGTGACTGCTTTGTTTCTTGAGGATTTCCGCGGTTTCTCCTCCTTTTGTAAATGTTGACCTCACTTGCTAAATATTTGGTCTTTGTTAGTTATGTTTGTCTTGCTCTTGCTTTTTTGATATTTTAAAGCATTTAAAATCATGCTGTATGATATCTGCAAAGTCACAGTCTATAAAGTCATATTCATTTTATTCTGAAAAATATCGGCTTTTGAGTCTCTCTCTCTATGGATGTCTTGTCCGGTAAATATTTTAGTCACTCTATGTGTTTTTAAATGATGAATGTGTTTAAATATTGAAATCAAGTAAGTCTATACCTTGCAAGTCCTCTCTTGGCTTTCTTTTCATTGTTTCATGAACAGCAACTTAATTTCAACAAAAGATGGTAGACTTCTACAATTTAATATGGAAGTGGAGTTATTCTGAAGACAGGGTTTCCTTCTCTATTTGTAGCTGTATTTTATTAACTGGCAGTCATTTGCTGTTTTAGATTCACAGTCATTTGCCAAACAGTTTTTGGTCTTACTGCCTTGTTTATTGTATCTTGAGAAATGGAACAGGAGTCAGGGGTTATTAGTTACAGTCTGAATTGACAGGAAGACTGTCCTCTTGCAAAAAACAAACAAACAAAAAAAAAAAACCAGCCTTTTCCTTGGGAGGAAAGTTACTTCCCCCTTTTTTCAGTCTGTACCCTGGCCTTTCTCTTTATTGTAGACACCACAGTACAACTCTCGGTATCAACCTGAGGCTTAGTAGACACCGCACTTGTAGATTGATTAGGATTCTTACTCAAAGTCGATTGTTCTTTGGAAGGTGACTGGCTACTGTCATCTCTCACTGAAAACCCAGTGCTGGGACGAGCAACAATATATGATGGTCTTCTTTTCCCACCAGATTTTAAAGTATAGTCAAGTGGAAATACATTTAAAGAGGGCCTTTCCCTTCTCTGTATAAAAGGGGGAAATAAGCTTCTGTTAAAATCAGGCATATTTTCCTCGGAAGTTTCAGATGCTACATGAGTAGCTGGGTTTTCTCCGGGCGAAATACTAGAAATATTCCAAGAGAAATCAGACTGAGTGTCACCTTTTTGCATGGAGGGGTCTTGTGTGGAGGTCTGTTTCCTTTTTAGCTTGTCTTCAGGAGGTTTTGAGGCACCCTGAAATCCAAACCCCCTTTGAGGACTAAATGTAGATGATAAAGGAAAATTTGCAGTTAATTTCTGGTTGCCACTACCCCCTTTGGTCAGTTTACCGCCATAGAAAGTCTTCTGAAAAGAACTCTCTGGCCCCTCAAAGAGATTCTGACTACATAGTGAAGGTGGAAAGCTTGAACTTTGCAGGGGTTCCTTTTTGCCTGAAGATTTCATCTGTTCAGTGTGTGGTTGCTTTATCATTTTGCTAGGCAAATGAATCGGATTTCCCTGCCTGGGGTCCCGGAGTGAATAATCTGGCATCCTTCTTTGAGTAGTAGGAACAAAGTCCTCATCACTATCAGTTACAGACTTGCGAAGCTGTTTCTGATGCAATTTTAGTCTTTCAGAAAGCCTTTTATTTTCCTCTCTTAACTTATTCCTTTCTGCAGTTAGCTCAGAAATAAACTTAAGATTTTGTTGTTGTATATCGTAAAATTCTTGCTGCAGTGTATTCCTGTATGTTTCATTCACTGAACAGCGGTCACATACTTTTGTACTTAATTGATCTCGCAAGTCATGAATGGTGCCATTGAGGACTTTCTGTTGTTCTGTCAACTCTTTAATTTTGGCTATGGAGCCCGTCCACCTTCCGTCTGCCAATCGCTCTTTTCTCAGGCTGGTTAACTTTGCCTGCAAGCGCTGTAGCTCTCTGTCATGGAGCTCTTTAAGTGTTAGCCAGGTCTTTTTAAACTCGTTAGAGGACAAGTCACAAGTACTAAGCTGCAGTTTCTCTTTATCCGAGGGTTTCCTGCCACCTCCCGTGCCCTTGCCTCCTCCACCCTCGCTCCCAGCCTGCATCATGTCTGGCTGACAGAACAGCGGTTGAGATAGGCCGCGAGTTGGACAGCGCCCACCACAAAATGGCGGACGCGCTGCTGACTAGAACTGGGCCGTGGCAGGGATGGGCTTCTTACCGCTTTTACAGATCTTCTCAGAAGCTCTCTCAGGGCACAGGGCAGGAACGATTGTTCAAAGATGGACGGAAGGGCCTGATTTTTTTTGGTGGAGAGGAGGCGCCGAATTTTTGACTGAAAAACAGGAGAAGAGAAGGGAAACCGAAGTTTCTGGCAACGTCCCTTCGAGGCGAGGCCGGAAACCCAGTGACTTCTGGGGGAGCGCCAACCACCGAGCGGAAAGCATCCAGAAGCTGGGGGTGGGGGGAGACTGGAAGTGGCCGCTAGACCTGTGTTTGAAAAACAAATCTAATTTGACCTCAATTTGGCAATTTTTACCTTGATCAATATTTGGTAATCATGGAAATTCTCAATATGCTTGGTCTTAAAAAAGATTGAAAGTAGTTAAGTCAAAACCCCCCTACATAGCGCACCAGCTCACCCCTGCATGTAACCAACGTTGTCCAATCTTGCATCCCCATCACGTGAGGCTCTAGCTTCGTTGGAAGTTTGGTCATTCACACTTGCCGTACCTTTGAGATTCTTAATTATAAAAGACACCATTCGCCTGCTTTATCTGAATGGGATAAAGGAATGGCAAGTTAATGGTAGCAATGGTGTTCTTTTAATTTCAGTAAATAGGTATGTTGGGGGAAGTAACAAAAAGGAATAGGCGAAAAGAGTGATGGAATAGATCTAAGGGACTTTTATACCTGAAATTGTTATTCCATATATTTGTGTGTGTGCATAGATTTGTGTATTGGTAGGACTTTGAAGTTTATAATCCAAAGGCAAAGAAGAAAAAATGATGTCTCTTCCCCTAAAGAAGGTTGAAAGTTTTCAAACTCTTTGGTTCACAGAGCCCTTTCCATAGCTGGCAGAGGTACTTGACCCCCTTGGGGATAATGCAAATAAGCCTGCTATCTTTCATAAAATTTTAGGAGGTTCATTAAAAACTGCAGATCTGCTTTCCTACTTTCATCTTCTGGGATGATACGAAGATTGGGATAAGCCATCCAAAAGAATATAAAGTAAATAAAAATAATTTCAAATTGAAATAATTGCAGTTTCAATGATACATTCAGAATTTATTCAAAAGAATACAGTGTGTATGTTGAGCAGTAGTGTGGGAGAAGAGGACATAAATGAAACAGAATTAGCCCTGAGTTGATGGTTGTTGAAACTAGGTTATTGGTACTTTGGGGTTCTCTGTGCTATTTGCTCTAATTCTCAATATCTAACACTTCATTTATTCCATTTTCAGATACTCTTTTAACTTATTGGAACAAAGTATCTCCTCAGGAGCTTATAAACATTCTCATACTTCTAGAGTAAGTTATGTTAACTTATTTTATAAACTTTGTAGTTATTTGAGGGAAACTTAATTTATACATAAAATATTACCTCTTTTCTATTTGCTGATAAATCAGGAAATATTAAGCTATTTTGATAATATAGAAACTGGCATCAGGTTCTCTATACATAGAAGAAAAACATGGGGATAGAATACGCACAGTGTTATAGAAAACTCTAGCCAATAATAGACCATCTTTATAGACCAGCAGGAGTTTTTCAGTGATCTGTAGAACAAGAGGTAACATCAGCTATTCCAAATCATTCACTTGGAGTAGCTAGCTGCTGGTTTAATGGAGCAGATTAAATGGTTGGAATTTAGAATTTGTACTCTTATGTAGAGCTAAGCAGTTTTATCCACTATATATACATATTCTTCATTCCGAGACAGCTGAGGAGAAACCTAATAGTGTTTTCTTCCTAGAAGGTGATAGGAAGTTGTCCTATATTTTATGCAGACCTACTTTTATATCATTATTGAAAGCTAAAAGAAAAACTTGTATGAAAGTGTAAGAACTTTTAAAATAAATAGTACTCATATATGGTATTATATGTGCATGTTTACCAAAACACAAAGAGAAAAATAAGTGCAGGAAATTTTTATTGAAGTCTTCTACAAATTTTACAGAAAATACTAATAAACTAAACAGCAGCTAAGATTTTTTTAAAGATTTATTTATTTATTTATTTATACAAACACTGGGTACAGTCAGAAGCACGGGAGGGTGAGAGAATTCACCAGAGCCAGAGCAGGGAACAGAACAGTCAGACTGACGAAGTACACTGCTGAGGGAAGCAGTGGGCGCTGCAGGAAAGGTCTGCGCACCATGTGGGACCCTCCCCGGCAGCCAGGGATCAAACCGGCGCTGGAGAGTATGCGGGCAGTTTCACAGCCCAGCACTCAACCGCTGCGCCACCAGGGAGGCCCTAAGATTTATTTTTTTAAAAAATACTACACTATACTGAAATATTTACTAATGAAACTAATATGATGTTGGGGATTTATCTCCAAAAATATAGGAGGTAGGGAGGATGGAGGAAGAGCAGGAGACCTGTTCGGGGCAGAGGGTAAATAAGAATGGCCATGAGATGATCATTGTGGAAGCTGGTAGGAGTTTAGTATGCTCTCCTCACTATTTTTGTTGTTCGTGTTTGTGATTTACAATCATAGAAAGCATTGCCATGTCATTGTAAAATAAAATAGCCATGGCCCCAATTTCTAGGACTTAAGAACCTTATTTAGGTTTTACTGACTGTGCTAGAAGTGTTTACTATGTTATAAAGTGCAAAGGATGATTTATATTGGCAGGTCTTTCAAATTGAATAAAGATGGGGCTTTTTAGTGTTGATATAATTGTGGCAAATAAACTTAAAAAATAGGTGTAATATGGCAAGCCCACAAGTAGTTATGTGTATACCAAGAATTATATCATCATAATATTTAAATAGGCCATGCTTGTAACACATGACTTTTCAAATTATTATTGAATTGCAGAGTGTGGTAATATGTTGCTAACATGTTTTTTTCTTTTCTAGAGTATGTTTGTTTCACTTTAGATATGTGGGGAAAAGAAACATAGCGAGGTAATTCCCATTGTATTTCTACTTTTTTCTTTCACTTCCCACAGAGGGCAGTCTTAATCAGACCAGGTAAAACCTAAATTATGAATTTTGAGTTAATAGTAAGACAGCCATGATTTATTTGACTTGTGTCAACTCAAAGTTTAAACTGTGAATTGATATATATTTAAGTTTTCCAAAGGGTAGTGGTTAGAATGATAAACAGATTTTCGGTTTTAATCCTAGAACAGATGCTTTTGTGAAGTAGGTGAGATAGGGCAAAAGGGTGAAAGCCAGGCAAAGACAGGAAATAGGAAAGTGAGGACAACTTAAGGTCTGTATTTTCATCTGTCTTTTCATCTGCAATCTGTCAGTGCTCACCTCAGTTACTAAGATATGTAGAAATCCCCAACAACACTTGGGGCATGCATGATATATTATCTATTTCTAATTTTTTCTATTTAAATCTTAGTGAAATAAGTACTTAAATAAATGTTTGCAGAAAAGATTACCCCCTTATTTCAATTAGATATATTTTAGGAGTAGAGTTAATCTTGAAGGACTTCAAATAGAGTTCTTTTTTTAAAGTCATATTCCATGGCACTTTGAAAAACCACTTGGATGGAGTTTATGGATGAGTCTGTAGAACATTCTAATATTTGATAATTCAAGTGGTAATTTGTAGTCTTTCCCCAGGACTTGGAGAGGTTTGATAACTGCTACCATGGGCCTTAGCTTAGGACCGTGCTGGCTCTCCCATTGTTTACTAGAGTGTAGACAACTGTTTCTCTTCCTTAGTTCCTTATGATCTAGTTGTAATTTTTTTTAAATGGAACCATAAAATGAAAGAAAACAAAGACAAATGTGCAAATCCTAATAGACATGTTTACAGAATAAAAATTTCTGATCCAAGTCTAACTTGAATCCAGAAACACTAGATTGGCACTCATTCTTAAACATCTGAGTCTAAAGTTCGCCCCCATCTCACTGTAACTCTTGAGTATCCCTGTTCCTGCTTTCTCTCACTCTTGACTTTCCTCACCTCCTGAATCTTAGGTGACGTTCTGGAGGAAGAGGAGAAAAGAGCGAAACTCTCTCAATTCCTTAATTATATTCTTCTAGTATAAACTATTTTACATAGACATTAAAACCTCATACAATTTCCAGTGACAATTCATGTAAGCCTAGTAATAGTTGATAGAATATTGAGCATAGTACACAGTATTTATGTGGGAACCTATTCATTTGTTAGATTAAAAAAATCTAATATTGAGATCTAGGCTTTCAGTACTCCATTTCCTAACTTTAAAATGTATTTTAGGGTGCATGATGCCTGGCTGTCAAAACACTTTGGAGTAGACCGAAAATCGCAAACCATGCCAGCTCTTCGAAACAGATCAGGAGTAATGCAGGCCCGGCTTCAGCATCTTAGTAGTCTGGAAAGTTCATTTACACTTAATCACAGTAAGTGAAGTTGTGTGTAGGTTACTCATCTACAGACACATAAAACTATTAAACCTTAAAGAATTCCTGGCTTAAATCACCAATATGAATGGAAATGATTATCACGTGCATAGACATATTTGCATACCTCTGTGTGTTTATTTCATCATACATGAATATATAATCTAAAAAAAGCCCACATGGATTTTTCAGCAATTTTTAAGTAATTGCTTTACCCCCTTAGTTTAGTATCGAAGAAGTTAATTTTTCCCCACTGAATTATTGTTCTTGTCGTATTTTTTTACATTGGATATTTTTCATTCCTACTGTAAAACTTTAATGCAAATAATAGCATCTTAATATATTTGTTTAGAATTAGTGTTGTTCACTCAATGATTTTAAGAGATTACACATTCTGAGTTGACTGCAGAAATCATAGAACTGTAAATACGGCTTTGAGACACGGTGCAGTATTGACATGGTGAATAAGACAAGGAGAGAGAACTCTTGCCCAGCTGGGGAAACTAAAGGGCTATATAAATGGCAGCTGTCCTCTGAAAAGCAAATATTAATAAAAAGTCAGTGAGAAAACTTTCATTTCCATACAGCCCTCTGGAGGTTGCAGAAAAGCAAGCCAGAAAAACTGACTTTGTGATGAGGACTAATAATAAAAATAAATGTCTTGAGCAGATGGACCCACAGCTAATAGATGCAAGACCTTTAAAAGAAATGCAAGTCTTAGAGCTTTCAACTCTGCACTTGTCACTTGTAAAAATATAATGAACCTGCTTTCTCCATTTGGCCCGATGCTTTATTTTCCTTCTGATTTAGAAACCAATCTCATATCGTTGGCATAATTGAGAACATCTGGCCAGAGGGCACCACCATATGTAATGAATATCTGTGGGTTTCTCATCTTTGCACACATAATTAGCGGCATGTCCTAAAATGCCTCCCACGTTATTTCCTAGTTACATCACCATAGTTCATCACTGAAATCTTGTCTCCATAGATGTGAGCACCTAATTACATGTTGCAGAGCTGTTGATACAGAGCTGAAATGAAAATTCATGGACTTGATTAACTAAGGCCCTATTTGATTAAGAACTAAATACAGTGAAACCCATTTGGTCTGTACGTATTGAGGGCCTCCTTTCTTCTGACTTGCTCTGAGTCTTCAGAGGGAAAATCATTCAAAACTGTTGTGTGAATCTTTGTGCTGGGCAGCTTTAATTGCCTTTTTTAATCCTAGGTTCTGCAACAACGGAAGCAGACATTTTCCATCAGGCACTTTTGGAAGGCAACACTGCTACCGAAGTCTCCCTAACAGTACTAGATACCATATCATTTTTCACTCAGTGCTTCAAGGTAACAAGAGTTAGAATTCAGTTGGCATAATTGCGAAGATAGCATCAGACAAAAATTAACTAGTCAGAGGCAGCCTAGATTAGTGAAAAAGTCCTGAGTGAGCAGCCTCACATTACTTGGATGGCGACCTGTTTGGCTGTGACCTTGGGAGTTCACCGAGACACACCTGCCACATCCAGAAAGTGAGGGGATTCTACAAACTGGCCCTTCAGTGCTCTTTTTTTTCTCTTAAATTCCATTGTCATTTTCATGGTTAAAAACAGTTTCGCTTACACTTGTATTAAAATAGCTACCATTTCTAGTCCAAATTATGATTGGATCGGTTAGCCCAAATATCCATCTCTGATGACATAACTTGTCAGGCTAGATGATGTCCAGGCAGTCTGGCTGGCTTCCATAGTCAGGCACTTAGTGTTTTTTCTCAAATGTTTGCCTCTTAGTACAGATCATCATTGCTGTGATTTAAAAAAAAAAGAGGTAAAAGCAATTATCTTGCAGGGTTATTGAAGGAGGAAAATGGGATAATGGATGTGACAGTGCTTTGAAAAGTAAAAATTATATAACTACAATGAAAGGTAACATTAGAGGGAGAACTCAAAAAATGAAGAATCTTGCTTTCATTTGAGTTACACATTTTCCCCTTTTTACTTCCTTCTCTGAGTAATTTAGTTAATTGCTTCAGCTCTCCACATTTACAATGGAAACCTGGCTTGTGCTTTTCAAAGAGGGTTTTAAGGGAAAAGCCAATTATATACTAATAAGAAATAGACTGCAGAACCCCTTCATGAAGTATTAAGTGTATTCTGATTCCAAGGTACTGCAAATTCATTTTTCACTGTGCCAAGTAATAAGGAGGACATTTGGTCTCAAGGTTTGCCTTGTCTTCCTTCCCCCTAGTCAAATACTTCTTATTTATTTAACAACCCTATCTCTTGGTAGATGTCAGTCAGGTACCATTTTAAGTACTCTGCAAATATTAACTCACATGTTTGTTGTGGGTCTGTGTGTGGGAAAGGGCAGTGGCTTCATTTGGGTACCAGGGATCATGAGGGCCAGGGAGGATGGAAATGCTTGAAAATTGAATCATGATGATTGCACAGCTCTGTAAATTTACTTAAAATAATTGAATTTTACATGCAAAAGAGGTAAATTGGATATATGTAAAGTAACTATCAATAAACTTAAAAATACAAGTGTGAACTTTTTTATCCTCCCACTAGCTTTATGATATAGATATTATTATTCTCGTTTTTTTTTTTAAAGATTATTTATTTATATAAGCACTGGGTACAGTCAGAAGCACGGGAGGGTGAGAGAATTCACCAGAGTCAGAGCGGGGAACAGAACAGGCAGACTGATGAAGTACACTGCTGAGGGGAGCAGCGGGTGGCAGGAGAGGTCTGCGCGCCCTGTGGGACCCTCACCCGGCGGCTGGGGATCAAACTGGCATTGCAGAGGCTGCGGGCAGCTTCGCAACCCAGCGCTCAACCACTGCGCCACCGGGGAGGCCCTATTATTCTCATTTTAAAAGGAGGAAACTGAGGCTTACTGGGGTGTTAATGTTACATAGCTGGTTAGTGGTAGAGTCAGGATTCAGATCCACTCCAGTTAGCACAAGAGCCCATGCTTATAACCATTACTGCAGGCTTGGATGTAGGCTAAAGAAACAGCCCTCAAAATCTCATGTCATTCAGGGATTCTGACTGTTGATGTTACCCTTAGACCTGTTACAACCTGCATATACTTTGGGTTTTTTTCTTCTTTTTAGCCAAGTTGTAGCCCACAAATTAGTTTTTTGACCAGTAGACAGTAGGGCTGAAGAAGTTAACCAATGCTTTAAAAAAAAAAAAAAGCTTCACAAGGGCCTCCCTGGTGGTGCAGCAGGTTGAGCGCAGCACTGTGAAGCTGTCCGCAGCCTCTGCAGCACGGGTTCAATTCTGGGCTGGCCAGGGAGCTACCCACATAGCATGACAGACCTCTCCTGTCTCGCCCGCTGCTCCCCTCAGAAGTGTTTTCTATCCATCTGCTTGTTCTGCACCACGCTCTGTCTCTGGTGGATCCTCTCACCCTCCCGCACCTCTGGCCTCTACCCCAGTTCTTGTATAAATAAATAAATCTAAAAAAAAAAAAAAAAAAAAAAAAGCTTCACAAGCCAGTAGTTATTTCTCTACGATTTTTTTATGTCTCTGCAAAAAGCATTTAAACAGTTTATGTAGCCTGTTCAATTGTGATACCCATTATTATCTCTACTCATGGAAGATTTAATTTGTCACCAGTATCTAAACATATTTATACTAAACATCCTCTTTAAAAAAATACTTTTAAAAGTAAATTAGGTAACAGGCATTTAAAATGAAATTGGCCTTTTCCTTAATTCCTACATTATTAGTCACCCTCAGAGAAAAACACAAAGGCTTATATCCATTTTGAGTTTATGATTTCTTAATTGAGAAGCAGTATGGTTAGGTTAATAGAAAATACTCTTCCCATACTAGTTCTCTATTTTCTTGGTACATTGGAAAGATAATCTTTTTTTCATCTGTTTAAAACAATGGAATTTAAGTTTAGATGTAGTTTGAGATGACACACATGTTTTTAAATTAAACTTCCTGGAACTTTTAAACTGGTTTGATAAACAGGTATTGGTAAAGTCAGTTCTCATTCGGGGGTGAGGGGGTGGCTTAACCTATGTCTGCAACATTCTTTTTTCATGTTTTATAGAGCCAACTTTTAAATAATGATGGTCACAACCCGTTAATGAAAAAAGTATTTGATATTCATCTTGCTTTTCTTAAAAATGGACAATCAGAAGTGTCGTTGAAACATGTCTTTGCCTCACTACGAGCTTTCATTAGTAAGGTAAGGGAAAAAGCTGTGTACAGCCAGCGGATGCCTTTGGCAAGAAGCTGGGTTGGGGCAGGGGGAATCACTGAGCTGACATCTGCAAACCTCAGATAATGAAGCCATTAAGTACTGCTTTTGTAAATATAAATACAGAACAGCAAAATACATAAAGGGGGGCTGACCAAGAATCCCCTCAATTCAGGACATTTTTAGTTCACCTTGTTCTTCCTTCTCTCTTTCAGTAGGCTCCTTTGAAGAGTGTCATTTTCTAATGACCAACTTTGCCAGTTTTTCTTCCTTTTTGCTCCTTTTAAAAGTATTATGCTAAAGATACATAAGCTGTGAATACACTCACGAACACTTAAAAGCAGAGACCAAGTTTTATAGCCCCAGGGTCTCGTATGATCTATTGCGAATGGTAGGCCCTTAATGCTTCTTCAGATGAGTGAGTTGTTAATTCTATCTCTGGGCCCTACATTTTCGGGCCACTTACCTCATCTAAACAAAAACCTCAGACTAGGCTTTAAGGAATAAATGTGATTGAAAGAGACAGCAAAGATTTGTTTCTGGTAGCTTTTCTTTTTATAATATAGTTTATGTATTTTTCACATCATTGTTCATTTTTGTACAATGTTTGCTTTCTCCTCTAAGGTGTAGTCCTGGTAGCTTTTAAACTTACAGAATAAGCATCATGAACCAATATGGAGTTAAGATTATGGAAAGGCACAGTCTACACCAGTCATATACACACTCAGAATATATGTGTATAATGCAATAAGACCAAAAAAAATTCTCAACTAATCTGTATAACTAAACATGAAGACCTTTTTGTTATTATTTGTGTGGTGGCTTATTATAGTCAATTGATAGAGAAATTGGGGAAATTTGAGGTTTGGTTTTTTTTTTTTTACTGCCATTCTTTAATACAGTTTGTGAATAAAGTATATAGAGAACTGAGTTCAAAATAAAAATGTTGCAGGAAACTAAGGGGAAAAGATTCTGGAATAATTCCTTTAACAAACAGTTACTGGTTAGGTAGTTACTGGTGCTAGAAATTGTTAGGGATACAATCCCTGAGGGCTTTTTATCTAATAGGTTGACACACAAACATGCCACTAGGATAAAAGAAGTTAATACAGAGAACTGAGGGTAGACTGGAGAAGGACGGGAAATGCTCTAATTTAGCAAAAGTTTCTCTTTAGTACTGGAGCTAGGATTTAGTAAAGACCCAACAAAAGACTGAGAAGGTAAATGAGAACCAGATGATTGAGTACTCATCTTAGGAGTCATATTTCATATAGACATCAGGGAGGGTGGAAGTAACAATTAGATTTCCATTAAGAGCAAATTGGTGCAGGCAGGGAAAAATCTCTTCTAAAAAGTAGTGTGAAAGATGGATTAATGGCATGCTTAAGGTAGTAAGAAGACTTTTTGCCATAAGCTAGATAAGAGATGAGGGCCTAAAGTAAGAGTTAGAGTGGACATGGAGAGTCAAAGGCAGGAATGGTAAGGAAATAGAATTTTTAGGATTTGGTCATTAATTCACTGGTTGGATTGTGGAGTGTGATGGCTGATGTGATATGTAGGGAGGCACAGAAGACTCTTAATCTCATCCCTCATGAAGCTTTCAGTCTAGTAGCAGGAGAGAGACTGAAAATAAACAGTCAAGTAATTGTTATTGGATAAGTACTAGGAAGAAACCAAGATGCTGGAATAGAATACAGTGATTTGTAGGAGATACCTTACTTTAGATAGGTTTGTTGCTTTTACAATGAAACCTAAAAGATGAAAGAACCCAGCCATTTGGAAAGCTCAAGGAAGAATACTCTAGGGAGAAGGATGTGCATATGCGAAGGCCGTAACTTTGGAGAGAGCTTGAAATTCTGGGCACCGGGCCTTCCTAGTGGCGCAAGGGGTTAAGATGAAACCTGTGAAGCTATCCGCAGCCTCACAGCATGAGTTCGATCCCCCGCCTGGCCAGGGAGCAACCCACATGGCGCAGCAGACCTCTCCTGCCTCACCCGCTGCTCCCCACAGCAGTGTACTTCGGTCAATCTGCCTGTTCTGCTCCCTACTGTGTCTCTGGTGATTCCTCTCACTCCCCCCACCACACACACACCTCAGGCCTGTACCCCAGCTCTTGTATGCATAAATACATAAATCATTAAAAAAAATCCTGGGGACCAAAAGGCCCACTTTAGTTGGAGTTTAGCAATCTAGGGATCATCAACATATACGTGGCAGTTGAAGCCATGGAAGTGGTTTAATTTCCCCTAGAGAGCATGTAGAGGTAGAACCCAATAAAGGTCATGAGCAGAATGTCAGAGAAAAACAATATAGGAACAATTGAAAGAAAAGTCTATAGAGGAGATGAGAGGGGGCAGCCACAGGAGTAGGAAGAAAGGCAAGGAAAAAGGCTATGATGGCAGACAAAAGAGAAAAGAGCTTCAACATTATTACAAGGCCCAGAGTGGACAAAACATTAAGAGGAGAAAGAGAATCTGTTGTCATTGATTTTGGCCACTGCCCTCGTCAGAGGAGTGATGTAGATAGAGTACAGAGAATTAACTACACAGCAGCGATATTCTCCCCTAATCCTTCTCATACTATATTATCTTGCCCAGCAAGATTTGGTTTAATCTGGTGAAACTATTTATGGGACTTCCCAATTGCCAATGAGAAAACACTTATTAAATATTATCCAAGTAGCACTGCTCTTGCTATTAGGGTGCTAAAAAGAAGATAGGTTCCTGTGATTCGAGTTTAAATTCAAGAGTCCCAAGGAGCAATTTAGAAAACTGGCCTTCTAGCTTCATACTCCCTGGAACTCATCCATTATTGTATGCCCAGAAGCAGCTTACTACCTGCTCAGATGTGAGCATACAGAGATCATAACAGTGTCCTGTCATATGTAAAGTTTATCTTCCACCAAGCAGACTGAACACATTCTCAAAATAATAGCCACTTGGCTGTTTTGAGGATTAGATAGTCACTTTGTACTAATATTTTTCTGTGCCAAAATGTATCTTTTTTTTTTAACATAAAATTTGTTTTTCTTTTTTTCTTTTTTTTTTTTTTTAGAGTGCACAATAAAATTTATTATAGCTAGTAATATATAAGGAGGGAACTACTGGGATATAAAAAACAGGGGGATTTAAAAAAGGAGAACTATCAACACAGCTCTCTTCTCAAATTTTGTATTGCCTCCATAGCTATGATCCCATTGAGATAGTTGTCCTTATTGCTTACACACATGATTGACTAGGTTCCACGTGCAAGATAATAAAATTGAGGACATTTGCTGTGTTTAGCCTCTTGCCTTTCTGGGGGAAGTCTTGTTTCCCATCGCTTCAATATTTATCTCTTTATCCTCATGGGCCTCAAAGTTCTGTCTTCCCACCTTGCCTCACAAGATTCACAGGAACTCTGAAAGTCTTCTTTTAAAAAAAATTAATTTATTTTTTATATTCCCCATACAATTGCAACCCTCTTATTTTGACCCCAGTCCCTCCTTTCCCTACCCCCCACCCCACATAGAGTGTCTCTGGTTCATAGTTGTTTGTTGATTTTGATTTTTACTTTCTTATAGTTATCCTTTTTCCTGGTCTCTTATTTAAGTTTTGTTTTTCACAAAGGTGGGTGACAGTCTAAACACAAAATACCAAGCAACAGAGGCCAGTAAATGTACTGAGTTTATGCTGATGAGGGTCAACATGTATCTTCCCCCCCCACCCCAGCCCCACTGGCAGGACTCATTTATTTAAATAAGTGCAAGGGAATGACAAGTATCTCTTTTTTAAAAAAAAAATTTATATATGCAAGAATTGGGGTACAGGCCAGAGTTGTGGGGGGTGAGAGGATCCACCAGAGACAGAGTGGGGAACAGAACAAGCAGACTGACTGAAATACACTGGTGAGGGGAGCAGCGGGCGAGTCAGGAGAGGTCTGCTGCGCCATGTGGGTCACCTCCTTGGCCAGGGATTGAACTCATGCTGCAGTGGCTGTGGATAGCTTCATAGGTTGTGTCTTAACCCATTGGGCCACCAGGGAGACCCCATGACAAGTATTTCAAAATCATATCTCGACATTTTATGAATGGAGGATGCGTGTGTATATGTTTGGGTGTGTATACTTCATCTCTACCCCATTTTTTCAGTAATCAGCTTTACTTGCTGAGTAGATAGATGCCCACGATAATTTTCTCAGCATTTGGACATTTGTAGTTAAGGAATTGTTTGAAGACAGAACAAAAGAGTAAGTAATGCAGAACATCCTTCCATTTTTATAGCCCAAATTAGACCCATCGATCATTCATTCATTTTAGCCATTCATTAATTTAATACATATTATCAAGAATCTACTAGCTGCTTTTTTCTAGCCCATCATGGGCTCTTCTCAGATCTGTAGCTTAGAGTCAGGACCTCACTTTTTTGTAGTGACTTACATACTGACTTGAATCTTTCCATCATTGACACATGCTGGTCCTCTTGTTAGCTAGTTCAGGTTCTCTTGAGACCAGGGTGCTAGCCTTAAGATGATCTTATCATCTCGACTCCCCCAGTATGGTGTTAGGCGAGGATACAGTAGGTACTTCAAAGTTGGTTGATTATCTGGCTGGGTTTTTAGGCACTTACTTAATGTTTTTCCTGTTTTTCAGTTTCCCTCAGCCTTTTTCAAAGGTAGGGTGAACATGTGTGCTGCATTTTGCTATGAGGTTTTAAAGTGCTGTACTTCAAAGATTAGTTCAACCAGGAATGAAGCCTCTGCTCTTTTGTATCTTCTGATGAGAAACAACTTTGAGTATACCAAAAGGAAAACTTTTTTGAGGACACATCTGCAGGTCAGTGAAAATCAAAACTCTTCTTCTGTTTAATCTTTTGCCTCTAGATCAAGATCGAGGACTCTCCAGTCCAGTAGCTATTGGGTGCATGTAACCATTTGGTATTTTGAGGTGTGACTAGTCTGAATTGAGATGTGCTGTAAATACAAAATACACATTGGTTCATACGAGTAAAATATCTCAATTGTTTTATAATTAACTATATGTTGAAATGATATGTTGGATTAAGTGAAATAAATTAAAATTCACCTATGTCTCTTTATAACTGACTACTAGAGGGTTTAAAATTACGTATGTGGCTCTGTCACATTTCTATTGAACAGCTATGCTGTGGAGCATAGCTGTGAAGAGCAGACTCCAATTTAGATTCCAGGGCTGCTACACACTGTGGCCTTGAATAAGTTAGATTTCTCTAGTATCTCACTGCCTCCTGTGTAACACAGTGGTAAATATTCATACCTACCTCATAGGGTGGGTGTGAGGATTAAACAAGATGATAAAATAATAAAACACTTACTAGATATTCTGGAACAGGTAAAAAGGTTTGTGTTTTTCACATTCCAGCTTTCCTAGTTATTAAAAAATGAGAGAGGTCTCAAGTTATAGTGGAAAGCATGGACTTTGGAATCAGATCATAGCTCACTCCTTATTTACTTTATGACCCTAGGCAAGTTGCCCAATCTGTCATAATGTTTTCCTCATCTTTAAAATGAGGCCCTAGCACAGTTATCTTGAGTGTTAAACATAAAGTGTGTGCAGTTCCTGACCCAGTACATAGCATGTAATCGACACTTAGTACATGGTAGTTGTTATTCAGCACCTCCATGTTCTTGTGCTTATTTGATGAAACAAACCTGAACCAAACCACAGTTGGAAATTCTTGGCTCAGTAGACCTCTTCTTAATATGGGAAATCCTAGGTTGTATTTATATCTTCATTCCCATGATCTGTGCCATTGTATTTGTTCATTGTAGACTGGATTGCAAATGGGGAAACAGCCATAAGAAGTTTTTAAAAAGTATCATCACAATGCAAAAATCTGACAGACGCATATGTTTCTGGTGTAAATCTTCCATGTAGTTACTTTTGGATACTAGGGCCATAATTACATGTTAGGGTTTTTACTGTTCACTTTTATATGAAGTTTCACTTGAATACCACCTTCTCCTAAAACATTCCTTCAATTAGTATACTGCTATGCCCGAAATTCCCCATTAGGGTCCTTTCTTCTGCGTCAAAGCATCAGTTCTCTAAAGTCCTTTATTCAGATATCAATGAATTAATATATGCGAAGACTTAACATGTCTGGCATGTAGAAAGTGCTCAATAAAGGATTAATTTTATTGTTAATAATATATTATTCTATATAGCATTATTACTTATTATTATATATTGTAGTAGAATATGTGTAATAATTAAAATAAGCAGCATTTGTTCAGAGGACATTTGTAAAACGATGTTTGCTTCTTCCCACAGATAATAATTGCTGTAAGCCAGCTGATAGCTGATGTAGCCCTAAGCGGAGGATCAAGGTTTCAGGAGTCTTTATTCATTATCAATAATTTTGCAAATAGTGATAGACCTATGAAGGTATGTTCTCATTTCAAGTCATAAAATAGAGCCACGTTCATTGTCAGGAAAGTTCACACTCCTAAAATTAAACTGTCAATTAATTTACAACTTTCAGTAGTATTGAGTGTACAGGATGTAATCTTTTTTTTTTTTTTTTAAAGATTTATCTCATTTATACAAGAGCTGGGGTACAGGCCAGCCAGATGCGTGGGAGGGTGAGAGGATTCACCGGAGATAGAGCGGGGAACAGAGCAGGCGGACTGACGAAATACACTGCTGAGGGGAGCAGCGGGCGAGACAAGAGAGGTCTGCTCACCATGTGGGTTGCTCCAAGGCCAGCAGGGATCGAACTGGTGCTGCAGAGGCTGCGGACAGCTTCACAGCGCTGTGCTCAACCGCTTGAGCCACCAGGGAGGCCCCAGGATGTAATCTTCATGAACCATGACTTTGTCTTGTATCTCTAGCACCTAATATATACATAGCATAGCTGATGTCCAGTATCAGTTGAATGGATGAATATGTATACATGGTTGTTAAGCTAGTAGGGTTTGAATTTTTTCTGGGCTTGATTTCTAAACTTGCTCAGAAGATGAATGTGCGCTGTCCTAATATTTTTTCCATTTATTATATTGGTTAATTAAGCACTGAATTTAGAATTTCACAAAATCGCACTTCTTAGAGTAGTTAACAGCTCTCTGATTCATTGCCAACAGATGAAGAAGGGCACCGAAAGAATTCATTATTTGATGATTTTCTGAGTTTCAAGAATCCTCTTTTAACTGATGGTGGCTTGCCATAGATACTGATTGTCAACTCCAAGCCCAAGGCTATCGTTTTTTACTCATCAATTGGCTGAGACCAAGCCCAAAGCCCTGACCACCATTCCTCTTTCTTACCTATGTGCTTAAGTCTTAGAATTTTGTAGAAATTTGTTTGTTGTTTCGTTGCACAGAGAGCAGGTTCTGATCTCCAGTGATGATGTGTGTGTACAAAGGAAGAACGATCCTTTGCCAATAGAGGACTTTTCCTCCCAGGGGAATCATTCCCATTCTTGGGAAAGGTCATTTTTCCAGGATAATCTGACAATGTTGTATAAAATCTGGGGGAGGGGAAAGCCCCAAAGTCTCACAGTCACAACATACTTGATGTTTGGGACGTGTATAATTTATCTACCAAAAATATTCCCATAGGAACACGCCTGAGACTGAAAAAACACTGAGTAGTGCCAGCCATTCTCAGGCTGGGAAAGTTTGCTTTTCAGCCAGTTTTACTGGTTTCCCAGGGGATTGGTATATACTCCAATTAATCCCATGAGCATAGAAACCACTTAGGTCATTTAGGATCTTTTAGTCACACATAGAGTTTCTTTTATCGGTTGTTCAATCTTTGGTGCCATGTCATATAAAAGTTTGATCAGTACCTTTTCAAAGCAAATGGGGTTTGTTTTGGTTTTCCTTGATAGAATGTCTTTTTCGTGACTCATTTCTGAATGACTTCGTTTTATTCTGGTAAGGCAGTCATTACCAGTAAACCCAATAACAAGGTGTGTGCGGGTGTGATCCTGTATCTCTAAATCACACATAGTGTTGTAAGCCAGTGTTACCTCAATTATAAAAATTAAAAAAGAAACAGGGTGTATGCCTTTCCGCTGATAAGTGAAATCTTTATCAGTGTGTAAGAAAGGACTTTATGTTTAGCATTATTACTTTTAAAGGAATCAAGAAGCCACTTGCTAAAACCATTTCTTCTGCATTTGATTATATTCACAGTGAAAGCCTTTCTAACCCCCACACTCCAGCGGGGTAAAGAGGAAGTGATTGGGCTTTCTTAATAGTGGCCAGGATAAGGAGAAAACTCTTAGTATTTGAGGGGACAAGACCAACACTTTGAGAGAGGTTAATGATCTCTTTAAACTCTTCAGAGTGTTTTGTGATTCACACACTCTCATCTGTATAAATGAAATTGTTTGCAGTGTGGTTTCACCTGAGCATATGGAGTAGTTAGTGTGTAGGAATAGGTATGCTTGTCAGTATGAAGTGTGGCTAAGAGCACTCACACTGAGGCCAGACAGCTTGGGGTTAAGTCCCATGTACCACTTAGCAACCTCAGGACTTTGGCAAAGCCACTTTACTGCTGTGTCCCTCAGTTTTCCTATAGGTAAAGTGAATTACAGTAGCTCTTAATTCATAGGGCTGTTGTAAAAAATAAAACATGTAAAGCCCCTTGACCGCTACCTGGTGCACAGGTAGTTGTTGGCAATTTTTAGCTTCTCTTGTAACTAAAATGACACAATTATGGCTAATATAGATTACTCTCGTGACTGTAGAACTCACAGTGGAGGGATGGGCCTCAAAGCCTCTAGTCTAGCTCTAGAGTGTAAGCTTTTAGGTACTGTGAATATAGTGCTACTAAATTTGGACCCTTTGAAGTCTGAGCTAGTTGAATATTTTTAAAAGAAATCATGTAAAGCTCATGGACATGCTTCATACCAAGAACTAAATACCTAGGTATGCTATACGTAAAAAGGGTATGTTGTTCCCAGGATTGGATGTCAGTGCTCACAGCACATCCATAATACTGATAAACATCTCCTTTCTGTTTGTTTTAAAATTAGGCAACTGCGTTTCCCTCAGAAGTCAAAGACTTGACCAAGAGAATCCGTACTGTTCTTATGGCCACAGCTCAAATGAAGGAGCACGAGAAAGACCCTGAAATGCTAATTGATCTCCAGTATAGCTTAGCCAAATCCTACGCAAGCACCCCGGAGCTCAGGAAAACCTGGCTTGACAGCATGGCCAAGATTCATATAAAAAATGGAGATTTTTCAGAGGTGAATACTTTAGGTTATATTGTCATCACAAGCCTGCAGACCCCCTGGGGCACACGCTGACCTTTCTTTCTCATTGTTCTTCAGGCAGCAATGTGTTATGTCCACGTGGCTGCTTTGGTGGCAGAGTTTCTTCATCGAAAAAGTAAGCTATTTTTTTTTTTACTCCCACCCCACCCCCCTGAAGCAAGCTATTTTTGTTCTTAAAAATGGGAAACTTTTCAGTTACCACGATACTTGTCTTTGTAGTATTCAACTGTGAATGGGATTTAATTGAGCCCTGTAAAATAGCTTCACCTTTAGCCTCCTTCAGTGTTAAACTGAAGTTTTTATTTTTTAAAGAAAAGTCTCAATTGTTCATTTTGTCTCTGCTTTCGTTAAGAGTATAAGTTAAATAGTGCAGGGCCAGGCCATGACCCAATGTTTATTTTCCAAGACTGTCTCCCTGGAAGACTGCCACAAATTAAATTCTTCTTAGAGCTCATGAGAAGCTCTGGATAATACAGAACACTTTTTTTTCCTCATCTGCCTCAACTTCACCAACAGCTGCCCACACGCTTTGTTTCTAATAGCTACATTAATTGAACAATACCTTGGTATTAAAGGGAGACCAAACAGCAGCAAGATGGCTGAATAAGAGGTCCTTCATTTGAATAAGCCCCTGAACAATTTAGCACCCATCTGTAGACAGATATGCCTATTTGGGAGCAGTGGGATTCAGCACCCCACACCAAGGGGCCTGTTATTGGCACACAGACCTCGGTCCTGGCTATGGACCCTGCAGTGGCTCATGAACAGCTCTAGCCCCTCTTGGCTATAGTCCAGATAATCACCCTCACCTGGTAGAAATCTAGAAAAGTTCCAGGGCAGTACTGGAGCAAAAGAAAAAAAAAACATACTAAACAACTGACACATTGGAGACAGATATTTTCCTGTTTAGAATTTTTAAGAAAAGACAATAGTATGTCCTATTGGGTGGCTGCCTAAGCAAGCTACAACTTGGGCCCTCTTCCCTCCAGGGATGACTGTTGAACACCAGTGAGGGACTATTCTGGATCCTTTTTTCATGTTTCAGGCAGTGAACTGGGAAAGGGAAGGAGGGATGTAGGAAAGCAGTGCTGTCCCTACCCTACCCACACCCTCTGCCTTCTTTCAAGCAGCCCATGCTCTTGCTCTTTCTACTAGAGACCAGAGAGACTATCATTCTCCCCTTTTCCTAAGTGATGATACTGGGTGTCAATTACTCCCATCCTCCCAATTATAACATAAAAAACAGATCTGCATTTCCTTTTATTTTGTCTGAGAACCTCAGAATGTCCCAAACCTCATTCTCTGGAGGCTGGACTTTATGTACCTCTTCCTCTTCTCTTCCTGAACGAGGGCACAACTGTTTTCCCCAGGGAACACTAGAGTGAAATCTCTACATTCCTCCACCACCCCTTAGCATTGGAGATGCAGCAAAGTTTCGGGCCTGTCAGGCTTTCCCCATATACAGAAAAAGGAATTTCCTTTCCCATAGCATCTGCTCTTTTCATTCCTTTTAGGGGGTAATATTGCTTCCTTTCCCAAGTCTTTTGTACCCACGATCCGATAACTTAAATTCTACAAAGCTCTTTCTTCCCCAATTCCTTCTCATTCATAGCTTTTTCCCTTTTTCCCTCCCCTCAGAACCCTTGCTTCTATCCTTTTTCTGACTAACAGTCTTATCAAGGGTTACTTTACTTCCCCATCTTCCAAACCCATCGTCACTAGATAATTTGTGTTCAAGGTAATGGTCTCTACTAGGACAGTTTGGACCTTCCTTTCAGACACCTGTCAGGAATATAGAAACTATAGCTTTGAAGTAGGCAAGGTCAGGAACCAAGGTCAACACCAGAAAGATCGATAACAGACTCCGAGACCACCTTGTATCATGCCTCCCTCTGTTGCGATCTCGCCATTGGCCACATCTTGATTCAGCAGCTTGTTTCACCTGAAAAAAATCTTTCTAGGGATAAGGGGAATCAGAATTTCCCCCCAAGCATTTTAAAGGCCCTTATAACAAAAGGATTGGATGGTGTGCTGGGTGTGGATGACGAGGGGCTTGTCATCAGACATAGTCAGCAAGGTAAAGCGCTTATAAGAGTAGTAGCCCCTGGAGCTGAAAACCACAGCAGTTGTCCGTATACCAGATGGGTGGACAGTGCACTCCAAAATGGCTGTTGTCCTGCTTGTTTCTGAGCAGTATAACTGCCTTCCTTTAATATAATATATACACCAGAAGACGCTCCCAAGATGTTTTGTTTGTGTTTTTTTTTTTAAGATTTATTTATTTATTTTATACAAGAACCGGGGTACAGGCCAGATGCACGGGACGGTGAGAGGATTCACCAGAGACAGAGCGGGGAACAGAACAGGCAGACTAACGAAATACACTGCTGAGGGGAGCAGCGGGCGAGACAGGAGAGGTCTGTCGCGCCATAAGGGACCCTCGCCGGCCGGCCGGGATCAAACTGGTCTTCATGGCGCGGCACTCAACCGCCTGAATCACCAGGGGAGGCCCCTCCCAAGATGTTTTAACCTCATCTGATCTGAGACCTAGAAGGGTGTGCCTTTGTTATTCTTTTTAAATTTTTATATTTAATTTGGTGTTATATTTTAATCAAGAAAAAAATTTTGCTTTGGAATTTTTTTTCACAACATTGTATATGATTCAGAGGTATAGGATCCCATCGCTTCAGAGGTTTGCTACCACACCACACCCACCACAAGGTACTCATAGTCCTCCATATTTTGCTTTCCATCCTCCCCCTCCACTCCTCAGGTACCCTCAATTCCAGTCAGACTTTTCTTCCCCTAAATCATGGCCTTCTAGAAAAACCCTAGATTTGGGAATCACTTAAAATAATCATTGCCTTAGAGCAGATAGGAATTTTTCCCCCAGTCAATGGACTTACCTGCCTGAGGCCTTCAGGAATGACCTTCTTTATTGAGGACTGCATTTTTTATATACTGATTGGGGTTTGGGGGCCCTCTCACTTACTGCCCAGCTCTTGACTGCATAGAGGTGATCAACTGGAATGCTTTCTCCTAAATTTCAGAAAGTTCTCCTAAGGCACTACTACTCAGAGTGTCCTGTGGACCAGCTGTGGTCTGAGAACTGTTTGTTACTGGTTCACAACAAGTAAATGAATATAAATCAACTATGTCATGCAAGACGACATTTAGTTCAACTGATTTATTTTTCATAGAAAAACTTTGTTGAAGAAGGAAGTGAATTGATTTACATTCTGATGCAAGTGCCTTATCTTGTGGTCCAGCATGTTGAATAAAACTCTCCTAGAGGTCTGGAACAGACCATTTTAGACATACTTACCTTCAGAAATGAAGTATATCTTACTCTGTCTTCATAGTCTTTGATTATCTAATTTCTTTGAATAAAAATGGCCCTTAAAGTCCAGTGGGTCAAAGTGAATTTCATTGTCTCAAAATATTAAAAATGGAGCTACCATATGGTCCAGCAATTTGCTCCTAGGTATATACCCCAAAAATGCAAATGTATATGTCGAAGGAATATATACATTCCTGTGGAATAGCCAAGCTACAGAAACAACCTAGGTGCCCAAAGACAAATGAGTGGATTAGGAAGATGTGGTATATAAACGCAATGGCATACTACTCATGTCTACATAAAATAAAATATGTGTGACAACATGGATGGCTCTGGGTGGGGGGAATTATGCTAAGCAAAGTAAGTTTGAAGTAGAAAGGCAAATACCCGATGGTGTCACTTTTATGTGGAATATAGAGAAACAAAAAAAAGGATCAGATAAAGCCAAACCAGTAAGAAACTCTAGAAATATAACTGTAGAACAGAGGCTACCAGGGCATGAGTGGGAAGAACAGAGTGGAGGATTACAATGAACTTTGGTAGAGGATTATGGGTATCTTGTTGAGGGGGTGTGGTGTGGTAAACATGCCTGAGGGGTGTGAGCCTATACCTATAAATCATATACAGTGCTGTAAACCAATGTTGTCTCAATAAAAAGTAATACAAAAAAAGTAAATTTCATTTTAATTTTTGCCTTTACTACTTCCTGAACGGACAGCCACTGACTACTCCCCAGCTGTTTCTCCCTTCTTGGGACTACTTCAAAAGAGTGCTATCTTCCCTGACACAACTTCATCTCTCACAGAAGTGTGGTCTTACATGATAACTAGTGTCCTACCTGAAGGTTTGTGTCTAGTGAGCTTTCATTTAGACAAAAGCTGGAAAAATCTAAGCTCTGAAACATGACTTTTTTTTTCCCATGAGAATTCTAAGAAATCTCAATGTCTGACTTTCTCAAACCTTCCCTCGTCCTTCCCCAGACTCTAATCCCAGCAAGCTTACCACCAGATGTTTAGTTGTGAGTAGGTTATTATTCCTAAGCCTCATAATTAGAAATAGATTACAACCGCTATCAGAATTTGTTCCCTCTGTGAACAGCTCTTTTTCACTGGCTAGCCGATTCTGTTATGAGGAGGCTAAATTTTCCTTAATTCCTAAGTTCCAGCCCACTGGGGTAAGAATATAGGTAGCCAAAGCAGGAGTGCTTGGACATGTTCTGTGCAGAATCTGTAAGGCAACCATATGGCTTTCTCTGCCTAGACTCTTGCCTGGCAATAGCAACTTGGTCCACAATCCAACAGCAGCTGCTGGCATCTGGAGCTCAGTTCCTGCTTCCCAGGGGTCCAGCAGCAGAGTCACTGATTATACAGCTCACAGCAATTATTTTTTTTTCTATCTTGGGAAAGCTAGATTATTTATTGATGAGTTTATTTGATAATAATAGTTCATTGAGCACTTCTTATATGCTAGGTTCTGTTTGAACACTTCAGTTTTCATTTAATTCTTATAAAGTAGCTATTATTATCTCTATAGTACTGATGATGAAACTTTTTACAGTCCCAGAGAGATAAGCATGTCTAAAAATCACACAATTAGTGATAGACTGGGTCTAACTCCCAAATCTGGTTCTTTCAAGGCCCCATCCTTTTTCTCCAAGGATGTTCATCCTTGCCATCTGTTGTTTCCTCCATCCTTAGAAGTCTTAACTAGACTATACAACAACCCACTTCCTTTTCACATACTCCAGTGAAATTAGGAACTAGAGATGGTTACAAAAGATCATTCCATGGTTACCTGAAAAGTACATGCCCTACTTGATTAAGTGACAGATAACAAATGGACAAAGGATCAAAGGGTTAAGGACAATTTTTAGATCACACTAGGGAAACATCTGTACCTACCAGTGACTATGCATAGTCAGAATGAAACTTATTTGTAAGTAACTTGAGCTCCCTTTTTGGGAAGAAGACATGTAGAGTGTGCAGTAGATGGAAATAGTTTCTATAAGTCTTTCTTGGTTACTGAAAATTGTATTTAAGACCTTAATCCTTCCATAGACACCTGTTTTTGTTTTTAAGGATAACCAATCCCTATAAGGTTCCCTGTTATTTACAAAACATTTTTAAAATAAATTAACTTCACTGGTTTTTATTCACACAGAATTATTTCCTAGTGGATGTTCAGCCTTCAAGAAAATTACTCCCAATATAGATGAAGAAGGAGCCATGAAAGAAGATGCCGGGATGATGGACGTCCATTATAGTGAAGTAAGAGTCCTGGACTTGCATTGCCAGTTATATAAATTTAACTTCTTAAAATTTATTTATATTAAAAAGTTATTATAGCTAACTTAATTTGGAAGGTAACTGAAGTTGATGAGTTCTTAAGCATTTTAACTGCCCAGGCAAAGATGTCCTTGTTTGGAATGTGGAGTCCTGACTCTGGAACTGTTCCTATTGTCTGGTTTTAGAAATGCAAACATGCAAATACTCAAATCACCATTCAAGTAACCAGATCAGGGTTTGCAAAAAATTACGAGTACTTTGGGGAAATAGCCATTAAAAATATGGTTATCAGTATAACTGCTAAGCAGACTATGCATAAAAGTATTTTAAAAATGAAAAATTTCTGTTCTGAACTTCATATTTATTGTACACTGATTTAGGAGCAAGACTCTGGACTTGGTGATACAGGAGCTATAAGATAATTAGTTGTAAATGGTCCCTCACCATTAGTGTCTACCTGAACAGATAATCCAGCTCCATGAAATGGGAAGAAAAGCCATGAAAATATCATTCGAATAATATAGACAGTATGGCCCGTGAGGCATCAAAGACGAGAGCCTTTGAGCTGAGGTAGAACAGAGGAAGTTTGATTAGAGAAGGCTTTGAAGAATGAGGACACTCTGAAGGCATTCTGAGGAAAATAGGGATAAAAGTAAAGAGGTAGGAAAGTATAAGGCATATTTGGGGTACAGCAAGGAGATCATTTTTGCCAGACTGATGTGTTCATATAGAGAAGAGTGGTAGCTGAAGTCATATTGTGAGAGGCTGAATGTTTGGGCTTTATTCAATAGAAAATTGAATTATTATCAAATGCTTTTTAGCAGAATAGTAGCAATATGAAAGCAAGGCAGAGGAAAGGCTAATTTGGTGGAATGTGGGGGCATACAGGAGGTAGATGGGTAGGCACTGGGAGCAGAGGCTAGAAAGTAGGTTGTCCCAAGAGTCCACATGTGATGTAGTCAGGGCCCAAACCCAGGGTGGGGATAGGTTAAGGAAATGTTTTGATGAAATGAGAAGACTTGCTGATTGTGGAAGGGGAAGATAACACTGAGATTTCAAGTTTAGATATTACAGGAAAATAACAGATGGACGACTTTACAGAGAAGATAATGAATTCAGTTTTTGGTATATGTTGAATTTGTGAAGTGAAAGATTGTGAAGATAGAAATAACTGTCAGATCATTTGAAATTTGTAGCTGATTCTAAGGAGAGAGATCAGAGTTGCAGATCTACCTCTGGAAGTCACATCTGTGTGAAAACCAAAGTGAGGATGGAAAATGATATGGCAAGACCAGAGAATCAGGGACTAAACCATAGAAAAGTTCACAAAGAATGGAAAGACAATGATGTAAAAATCAAAATAACAAAACCCGAGAGACTTAGGGGGTTGTAGTCCACAGAAATACATTTTTTAAGGTGTATTAAGAAACGTGGAACGGCCAGGTTAAAGTAACCCAGACCTGTTTCATACTTGATTGTTTTTTTTAAAAATACAAGCAAATCTCAGGTTCGCTGTGGATCACTTGGCTCAAGTGATATGTCTGACAGCTTTATTGCTTCTTGTATATGGATCTCTCTCCCCATCAATAAAGACAATAATATGACTGTGGTCATTGAGCAATAAATACAAAAACTCTTTAGAAGTCATTAAGTACTACATAAATCTCAGGTTTTAATCCTGACTTACTTGACAAAAAATTTCTTCTAACATAGAAGAGTAGATATTTAAAACATGCTTGCTAAATGAATGAACCATAATAGAATCAAGATATTTGATTATAATCCCAGCTCAATTTTTTACTTGAAGCCTTGGATAACTTAATTCATGTTTTTTGATCTTGGTTAACTTAGGTGGTTTCCAGAGACCTCCAGTTTTTACACTCTGACGGCAGAAAGAAAGATTCAGGGGAATTCATGGAAGATAAAGAGTGGGTTGCAACTGAGGTTACGTCCTTGCCTCCCAAACAGCAGCTTCAACTTATTCATAAAAATAAGTTGACCCCTTTTTATAGTCTCAAGAAGAGTAGTTAATGTTTATTAGTCAAGAACTATAATCAGGGCCTCCCTGATTATAGCGCAAGGGGTAGTGCAAGGGGTTAAGATGCAACCTATGAAGCTGTCCGCAGCCTCTGCAACATGAGTTCGATCCCCTGGCCAGCCAGGGAGATGCCCACATGACGCAGCAGACCTCTCCTGACTTGCCCGCTGCTCCCCTCAGCAGTGTAGTTCAGTAGATCTGCCTGTTCTGCTCCCCACTCTCTCTGGTGAATCCTCTCATACCCCCACACCTCTGGCCTTGTATGAATAAATAAATAAATCTTTAAGAAAAAAGAACTATAATCAGTTTTCTGTATAAACACATTTTGGGGAACTCTTTTGTGTTCCACACTAATAAATTATACGTTCTTTATCTGATGTATACAGATTAAAATTTTGTTCTATGAAGTACTGTTTTATGTTTCCGTTATATACATAATAAGACTTACTCTTCATGCCCTAGCCAATAGAAAACAACTGACATGGATTTACAAGTTTTATTGAAATACAAATTGTTGTCCATTTAATGCCTGTATTTAAATACATGAGTTAAACCAATGATAATCACATTCATTTTGTCTTTAAAACTGAATTTCTGACTTTCGATTTGCAATGGGCTTTAAAGATATAATTAGCATACAATAAAATACATCTTAGGTGAAGTTTTTTATATCACTTCCTTTCTATTTTTTTTTGTTTTTTAATAATTTTTTAAAGATTTATTTTTTTTATTTATACAATAGCTGGGGTACAGGACAGAGGCACGGGAGGGTGAGAGGATTCACCAGAGACAGAATGGGGAGCAGGACAGGCAGACAGACCAAAAGCACTGCTGAGGGGAGCAGCGGGCGTGACAGAAGAGGTCTGCCGCTCCATGAGGGAATCTCCCTGGCTGGCCAGGAATCGAATCTGACTTGCAGAGGCTGCAGACAGCTTCACAGCGCTGCGCTCAATCTGCTGTGCCACCGGGGAGGCCCTAATTAATTATTTTTTTTTTCCTTACATCATTGTAGTCCCCATAGTTCTCCTGCTACCGTATCATCCATGAACCATCATCATATTCCTTTGTGTTCATCCCACCCATTTTGCCCCCTCCCCCCTCCTTGTTTGTTCAGTTCTGTGTCAGTTCTGTGGTCACCTTGCTAGTTTTTACTTTTTCTTGACCTTTTGCTTTGTTTCTCTATACTCCATGTATAAGTGAGACCATCCAGTATTTATCTTTTTCCTTTTAATTTTGGCATAATCCCTTCTGGCTTCATCTACAAAACCACAAGTGGCACATGGCACAAGTTTGTATTTTTTGATCACTGAATAATAATATTCCATTGTATAAATACACCACAACTTTTTGATCCAGATGTCTAATTGGGGGCATTTGAGGGGTTCTATGTCTTGGTTAAACGAAGTCTGATGAATTTTCTATGCACCCATGTAACCTACCACCACAAACAAGAAATAGACCATACCCAATTCCAGTCACCCTCCCCACCTCCACCATTTGATTTCTATCATAATAGATTGGTTTTATCTTTCAGTTTAGTCTTTAATCTTCAGTATTTTTAGTGCCATAACAATGAGACCATTTAATACCTACTCTTTTACATCAGGATTCTTGCTTAGCCTGATGTTCTTGAGGTATATCCATGTTGCTGAGTATATCAAAAGTTATTTATTACAAAATAATATCCCATTGCAATGAGACATGATTTTTTAACCCATTCCCTTTTGGTGGATTTAGATTATTTCCAGTTTGGAACATATCATCTTATGACCTCTTATGAACATATGCTTTCAGGTTTCTTAGACAAATACACAGGAGTAAAATTGCTGAACCCTAGGGAAGTTACATTAACTTTATAAGAAATGACCAGTTTTTCAAAGTGGTTGAACCATTTTATAGTCTCACCACCAGTTGATGAGATTTTCAGTTGCTTCATAGCCCCACCAACATTTGATTTTGCTTTTTTTTTTTTACTTTAGCCATTTTTATTTGGCATGAATTAATATTTCACTGTATTTTTTAATTTGTGTTTCCCTAATGGCTAATGATGTTGAGCACTTTGTCATATGCTCCTTTGCCTTTCATATATCTTCTTCTGTGAGATGTTTGTTCCATTTTTGGGCTATATTTAGAATTTGCATTATTCACTTTTTAAATGTTGATTTGTGGGACTTCTTTCTGTAGTCTGGATGTAAGCCCTTTGTTGGATATATGTGCTGCCAATGTATTTATTAGTCTTTGGTTTGTCCATTTTCTCAATTGAGTCTTTCATAGAGCAGAAAGATTTGGTTTTGATGAAGTCCATTTTGCCATTTTTTAGTGGTTCTTTTTGTGTTTGGTTTGAGAAACCATTGCTTACTACAAGATTATGGAGATATTATAGTCTTATATTTTCTTCTATAAACTTTGTTTTTGAGATTTATGTTTAGGTCTATATCTAAAATTTATCTCTGAGCTTGGAATGGGATAGAAGTCAAGGTTCTTTTTTTTTTTCTAGACAGATTTTAGACATTCCACACCATTCAGGGAAAAGAAAAGTTTCCTTTTACCCTTGGCACCTTGGTCAAATTTCAGTTCTTCGTGTGTGTATGGGCTATTTCTAGACTGTTCTATACCACTTATCTATTTGCCCATTTGATGCCAATGTCATGCTGTCTTGGTTGCTGTAACTTCACAATCAGCCTTAAAATCAGGTAATGTTAGTTCTCCAACTTTATTCCTTTTCAGAGTCATTTTGCCTGTTCTATATCCTTGGAATTTCCATACAAAAATTAGAATTGTCTTTTCTCTTTCCTTAAAATAGTCTGCTGGAATTTTTTTAGGGCTTTTGATAAATTTGTATATCACTACATGGAGAATGGAGCGCTTAACCATATTGACTCTTTTAATCAATGAACATTTATTCAGGTCATCTTTAATTTCTCCCAGCAATATTTTGTGATTTTCAGGGCAGAAATCTTCTGCTTCATTCATTATTATATATTTGATATTTTGATGCTACTGTGAATAGTATTGCTTGCATTTTTTTTTCAATTTGGTATTGTATATAGAAATACAATTGATTTTGTATGCTGGGCTTGTCACCTGCAACCTTGCTAAATCTGCTTATTAATTTTAGTAGTTTTTATATTCCTTAGGATTTTCTACATACACAATTATGTTATCTGCACAAAAGACAGTTTAACATTTGTCAATGTATACTTTTTTCTCTTTTTCTTGTCTTATTGCACTGACTAGGACCTTCAGCATACTGTTGAATAGAAGTGGTAAGAGCATACATCTATCTTGACCTATTCCCAAACTTAGAAGAAAAGTGTACAGCCTGTACGTTTTTACTAGGCACCCTTTATCAGATTGAGGAATGCCTCTTCTGTTCCTTGTTTCCTGAGTGTTGAGTTCTTCCAGGTGCTTTTTCTGAATCTATTGATGAAGCTGCTTTTCTCTTGTATTCTCTTTAAGTGGTGTATTACATTGCATTTTTGCCTAATTGAAAATCAACTTTACATGCCTGGGACAAACCCCACTAGCTTGTAACCAATCTTTAATTTCCCCTAAGTTCTTCCCTCATACTGTTGCTGGAAATTTTAATTTGGCTATTCTATGTTAATACAGATTATTTATTCAATGAACACCTACCATGCACTACCACTATATTAGTCAATGGAGAAACCAATATAAATAAGATATTGACCCTACTCTTGAAGAGTCACAGCCTGTTTACCAAGTCAGATATATAAATAATAGGCAAGTAATGCAGTGATAATTTTTTGCCTACTGAATCATCAGAGTATAGGGGAAAAGGTATCTCATGTCTTGCTTGATTAGGAGAAAGATCCTGGAAGGGTACTACCTAAGCTCTTTTAAAGGAATTAGTCAAATAAAAGGGATTAAAGGAGGCACAGCATGACTGAAGGCACAAGGTTAAGTCAGCAACATGGTGCTTCATGGGAATTGTTGGAGTATGAAATACAAGACTGGACATGATGACTGATGACATTATAGAAGCATTGGCCAGATCACTACAAGGCTTAAATGCCAAATGAAAGAGCTTGTCCTCTGTCCTATGAATGATGGGGAGCCCTCATAAAATTGTAAGAAGGGGAGAGGGTCACAGTGTGGTTTGCATTTAAATCAGAACCCTATAGCAGGTTGGCAAAGAATAGATTTGAAAGTACCAAGGCTGAAGGCAGGAATTCTGATCAGCTAGAAAGAAACAATGAGGTCTTGAACATTAACCATGACAGTAAAAATGGAAGGGAAGAATTGAGAAATATTTAGGAAGTAAAACTGGTAGAACTTGGTAATGAACTGATTAGAGAATGAGTAAACAAAGAATGTTTTTGTTTCCCAGGGTTAACATAGCAAAATACACAAGCTGGGTGACTTAAGACAATAGAAATATTGGATTCTAAGGTATTCTCTCACAGTTCTAGAGTCTGGAAGTCTGAAATCAAGGTGGCATCAGGCTCATGCTCCCCCTGAGACTCTGGGTACAATGCTTGCCTCTTCCTAGCTGCTGGTATTATATGTCTACTCCTGGCCTTCCTTGGCTTGTAGCTGCATGACTCCATCTCTGCCTCTGCAGTAGCATAGTGTTCTTCCTAGATGTCTCTGTCTTCTTATAAGGACACCAATCACACTGGATTAAGGGCACTTCCTACTGCAGTATGACTTGACTTTAATTGCATCTGCAGTAACCCTATTTCTAAGTAAATTTGCATTTTTAGGTACTGGGGGGTTAGGACTTCAACTTACCTTTCTGAGGAATGTAATTCAACTCATAACTGGGTAAAGTCAAAATTGCTCCTAGTTTTCTTGCTAAGGGTTTCTAGAGTGTCACCACTGGTTAGGTAGGAAACCCCGGTGAAAGAGCTGGTTTAAGATGAATTCAGAACTCCATAGGATATTTTAGAAGAGCCTTTTAGTTATCAATTCTGTACATCTGAAGTACATCTAATAAGATAGGCACAAACTTGTAAGACTAAAGGAGAACATCAGTTATTGGCTCCATCTTTTTATTGTTGAGAACATGAGATGATGGTGCACAAAACTGTAAAAACAATAACTACTGTTGTCATTCTAGCAAAGTCAGAAATATCTATACTGAGTTATTATCCTATCACTCTCAGTAATTTTAGAACCAGCAGTCAGGAGGGAAACACTCTCAACCAAAATCACATCATTTTAATAAACACCTAATCACTAATGCAACAGCTTGAAAGTTGCTAATAGAATTAAGACTTTTCTATTATGTGTGAATGTAATTAAATAAAAGGAAAAATAATGGGTGTTTATAGGAATTCCATTATTTAGTGGAATTTACTGTTAGAGATCTATTCAGACATCTGCAGTTTAGAAAGAATGCTATATCCCCTTTAAAAGATAACTCCTACTCTTAAAAAAAAAAAGTTATCACACAGCAGTTACGTTTTCAAGGTCAAAAAAAAAAAAGAGATAACTCCTCTTCAATAAGTTATAATTTATGAGTACAGTTGATCTTCGTTATGTAAATAAACAATAAATAGATGTTACTGTTGTCAATAGTAATTTCATATTTGAAGACTAGTTTCAATTTCAGATATTCCAGGTATTTTACTTAGAAAATAGTCACATGAATCTACCCCTGTGCATTTTATAACTGTAGTACATTCTGTTTGTTTATTATTAACTTGAAATGGTTCAAAAATTATATGCCCAAAATTATATGCTACAGCTATTTATAATTCGTGACTGCATTTTTCTCTTAATGCAGGAAGTTTTGCTGGAGTTGCTAGAGCAGTGTGTGGATGGCTTATGGAAGGCAGAACGTTATGAAATAATTTCTGAGATTTCCAAGTTGATCATTCCAATTTATGAGAAACGTCGTGAATTTGAGGTTGGTCATTTAAACATTTTCGTTACTGGCATGTATTTTTTATTTTGGTCTTGGAAAAAATCATAATATGGTTATCTTACTGTTACTCTACTATGCACCCTCCAAAGACTGGAAGGTTAATTATGGCATTTAGATTTTATTGTAAAGTATAGGTAATTAATGTATCATTTTGACATATTTGTCCAATTGCAATCCATACAAATCTTAAGTTCTCAGTTTAGAATAGTACCTTATAGTCATATAAATTTTCCAAATGAAATTAAGGGTAAAATGTAAATTGAAATTTAGATTATGCCATCGATTCTCAAGACATTTTTATCTAATCATCTTCCCTCCTCCCTTGGGGGATTAAAAAAATCAGTATTGTCTTCACTAAACCTTCAACTTTCATTTAAAAAACCTATTGGGGCCTCCCTGGTGGCACAAGGGGTTAAGCACCGCACTATGAAGCAATACTCAGCCTCTGCAACACAAGTTCGATCCCCGGCCAGCCAGGGAGCAACCCATATGGTGCAGCAGACCTCTCCTGTCTTGCCCACTGCTCCCTTCAGCAGTGTATCTCGTTAGTCTGCCTGTTCTGTTCCCCGTTCTGTCTCTGGTGAATCCTCTCACCCCCCGCCCCCCCCCCGCATCTCTGGCATGTGCCCCAGCTCTTGTATGCATAAATAAACAAATCTTTAAAATAAATTTTAAAAAAACCTATTGATGGAGGGAGAGTGATTGGAGGGAAGGAGGGAGGAAGGAGAACAGGGGACTGTGGTGATGTTGCACGCGTGCATTGGTGAAGGAAATTCTGTGGGGACTATACCTGAGGGTGGGGGAAAAAAACAAACATTGTTTAAAAATGAACAATGATGTAAAATATATATAGTTTAAAAAAGAAAAAAAAAAAAGCTTGTATTTCCATGTTTGCCCCAGGAAGAGTATAGACATGCTGCTTTTCTTCACAATTCAATGTGGAGACTAAAGGTAGTGGCAGATGACAATGGGGTAGGGAATAAGACACTAGCAATAGTTCTGTCATGAGTTTTTCCGATTTAGTCTGCCAGCCAACACTGTTGATAAAGGGTTGATAGTAAAGAATAGTAGCATAGTGAAGAGCTATTGTAACCAGTACTGAATAGTAATTTTTTTATATTCAAATCTCTGACTCCATACCATCATTTCTAAATCTCTTGTGCTGGCAAAAGATGGTTTAGGATTCCAGTCATTTTTTTTTTTTTATTTTAAAGCAAAGCAATTTATCCTTAAACACAGCAGGTAGTTAAAAAACATATAGGGGGCTCCCTGGTGGCATAGGGGTTAAGTCTCAGTACTATCACACTACCACCGCCACAGCCTGAGTTCCATCCCCAGCCAGGGAGCTAATTCTCCCCTTCTGGCACAGCAGACCTCTCCTGTCTTGCCTCTGCTCCCCTTAGCAGTGTATTTCAGTAGATCCACCTGTTCTGCTCCCCACTCTGTCTCTGGTGAATCATCTCACCCCCAACACCTCTGGCCTACATCACAGTTCTTAGTGAAAATAAATAAATATTTTTTTGAAAAAACAGGTAATTTTTTAAAAAGATTTATTGATGCATACCAGAACTGGGGTATAGACCAGATACAGGGGTGAGAGGATTCACCAGAGACAGAGTGGGGGAACTATAACAGGCAGACTGACTGAAATACACTGCTGAGGGGAACAGTGGGCGAGACAGGAGAGGTCTGCTGCACCATGTGGGTCACCTCCCTGGCTGGGAATCAAACCCTTGCTGCCTTGGCTGTGGATAGCGTCATAGTGCTGCAACTTAACCCTTGTGCCACCAGGGAGGCTCAATATAGTAGGTAATTTTTCACTGTTGGAGAAGTTTTCAATAGTGAAAACATAGTATCATCTGGATAATATTTTAATCTCTGCTCCCAAGTGGCGCTGATCAAGTTTACTTTTTCTTTCCTTGTTTTGGGTCCTTTTCTCTTTCCTATATACCTTTGGTGTATGTGAAGCATTGCCTGAAAAATTATGGTGGAGTTCAAGTGGTTATATGAGTAAGCAAGGATTAAATAATTAAATCTAGGTCATATATTGATAGATAGCAAAGAATAGGAGACTTGTCAAGAATTGGCATTATCCTTTCTCTCAAAACATTACATCTTAAGAATCTTTATGACACCTTCCTGGTGTCCCAAGGGGTTAAGATGCAACCTATGAAGCTGTCCGCAGCCAGTGCAGCACGAGTTTGATCCCTGCCAGGGAGCAACCCACATGGCGCGGCAGACCTCTCCTGACTCACCCGCTGCTCCCCTCAGCAGTGTATTTCAGTACATCTGCCTGTTCTGTTCCCCACTCTGTCTCTGGTGAATCCTCTCACATCCCCCAACCCCGCATCTCTGGCCTGTACCCCAGCTCTTGTATGCATAAATAAATAAAGCTTTAAAAAATTAAAAAAAAGAATCTTTATGAAACTTTCAAAATGCCCATATTCTGACTCTTAAGTTGAATATCCATCTGTTAGAATTCCAGGAAGCATTTTATTACTCAGTCAACTAATAGGAGAGAAATATATACACATACGTATTTTCTCTATACTTTAAACAATATTTTCTGGAGGGGAGCTACTCCTACTTCCTTGTAGGGATGTAAGGGTCTGTATAGATCCTTTAGAATTCTGCATGAATGGGCCTCCCCGGTGGCACAGCGGTTGAGCGCTGGGTTGCGAAGCTGCCCGCGGCCATGGCGCGCAGACCTCTCCTGCCGCCCGCTGCTCCCCTCAGCAGTGTACTTCGGTCCTTCTGCCTGCTCTGCTCCCCGCTCTGGCTCTGGTGAATTCTCTCACCCTCCCGTGCTTCTGACTGTACCCAGTGCATGTATAAACAAAACAAACAAACAAATAAATAAAAACATGCCTCTATTAAAAAAAAATAGAATTCTGCATGAATGAAGTGATTGTTTCTGGGATACTAATGTATGAATTTTCAGCATTTCTTCATGGGATGGACTGAAAAGTGAGAAATAGCAGGCATGAAAGTAAGGGAAATTTCCCTCAAGTGGAGCTCAACTGCAGGAAGTAATTTGGGGAGAGTTTTAGAGAAAAAACTGCACCTGTGCTCCCCTTTTATTAAGGTGAAATACACACAAGATACAATTAACCAAACCATTTTATGCAATTCAATGCCTTTGTACCTACCACGTCTCTCTAGTTTCCAGAACCCCAGAAAAACATCCTATTCCCATAACGTAATCTTTCCTCATCATACTCCCCATTCCTTGATAACTACTAATCTGCTTTTAGTCTCTATGGATTTCCCACTTCTGGATATGTCATTAAAAAAGAATTACTACAAGATGTGACCTTTTGTTTCTGGTTTCTTTTACTTAGTGTAATGTTTGGAAGTTCATCCAAGTTGTGGCATGTATCCAAACTTCATTCTTTTTCATAGCTAAGCAATATTCCATTGTATGGATTTGCAGCAGTTTAGCCATTCATCCACTGATAGACATGTCTCTCCTTTCCACCTTTTGGCTCCTAGCAATAGTTCTGCTGTATGTGTTTGTGTACAAGTTTCTGTATGAACATGTGTTTTCATTTATCTTGGGTATGTACCCAGGAGTGGAATTGCTGGGATTTATGGTCATCCTGATTAGCTCATTGGGTAACCATCAAACTGTTTTCCCTTTTACCTTCCCACCAAAATGTATATATTGCACATCCTGACCAACACTTGATTTTGTTTTATATTAAAGCCAGCCTAGTGGACATGTAGTGATACCACCTTGTGAATTTGATTTGTATTTCCTTAACAACCAATGATTTTGCATATCTTTTCATGTGCTTGTTGGCCATTTCGATATCGTCTTTGGAAAAATGTCTGTTCATGTTACTTGCCCATTTTTATATTGTGTTGTGTGTCATTTTGTTGTAGACTTGTGAGAATTCTTTATATTTTGGGGGTATGAAACCTTTAGTTGATCTGTGATCTTGCCAATATTTTCTCCCACCCTGTAGTTGCCATTTCACAATTTTTATAATGTTTTTTGCACTATGTGCTCCCTTTTTCTGAATAGACAAGATGTATTCTTGAAAATATATGTGAAGTTATACAAAAGTAGAAAACATCTGAGACTTGTGCTGCTGCTTATATTTGTATCTGCATTTTTTTTTCACTTGCAAAAGATTTTGCATGAAATGTTTATTCTTATCTCTTCACCGAAGTGCTCAAACATTTTACTTCTCTTTCACTTAGAGTAATTCAAACATATAGAAAACAGTAGTCAATAATACAGTATTTTTAAAGTATACATTGCCACTGAGATAAAAACAAAGCATGATATTTAGAAATACAGCATTATTTGGGCATTTTAAGCACTACCCTTAAATCTAAAATTGTTGAGGACTTACATTTAATTGTGATAATTGCAAAAGGGGAGTCTGAATGACTTCAACAAAATTATTTTGAAAAGGAAATGATTGTTCTCTGCCCCTATCCACCCCATGTATTTGGCTTTAAGACATTTTATAATTAACCAAAAGACAGAGTCAATTTGCTTATTCTCATTTTTCAGAAACTTACTCAAGTGTATAGAACTCTTCATGGAGCTTACACAAAAATCCTGGAGGTTATGCACACAAAAAAAAGACTTTTAGGCACTTTCTTCAGAGTTGCCTTTTATGGCCAAGTAAGTATACTTCATAAAGTTGTGCTTTTTAAACATTCACTTTTGAATTAGAAGATTACTGTAGCAGCAGTTGTTGGTTCTATGAGTCTATCTTGATAGAGTGCCTATCACAATAGCAAGAAAATTCTTTTATAAGTTTAAAGTTCACTTTGGTTCCCATATCTAAATCCATTAGGTCAAAGTCCATATCATATAAAACTTGAATTTCCCCTTACTTTCAATTTCTGCTAAGTTTCTTAAAATATATATTTAATACCCAGTATTCAAAGCTTTAAAATAAAAAAAATAAGAATGTATACAGGGAATGAGACAAACCTAGTGCAGAAATCTTCAGACCAATCATATGTTCATGTGACTGAATTTGAAAATTCTCTTTTCTTTGAAGTTAAAAGCTTGAATATATGCCTTTGACATTTGGTATTATTATGTGAAATGTATTTCAAACATATTATTGCCAGTTATTTAGTAGATTTTTCTTTAAATGCTGTTTGCTCCTATGATTCAAAAATTATTATGTTTAACTTTACAATAGTCTTTTTTTGAAGAAGAGGATGGAAAGGAGTATATCTATAAGGAGCCAAAACTCACCGGCCTCTCAGAGATTTCCCTGAGACTTGTTAAACTTTATGGTGAAAAATTTGGTACAGAGAATGTCAAAATAATTCAGGATTCAGACAAGGTAACGCACCCTGCATTTTGAAGTCATTATTTGTAATTCTAAAGATGGTATGTTGCGCCTTTACTTTTTCCTTTCTAGAAATGGAGAAGCATGGAAATCAAGCCTTTCCAGGTGGTAAAAGAGAGGTCAGGGTCTTTGGAGTCAGAAAGAACAGGATTCAGATCTCCATTCCCTGCCACTTGCTAGCTGTGTGACCACGGGGAAGTTATTTCACCTCTCTGTGTCACATTTTTTCTCACGAGTAAAATGGAGATAATAACAGTGCCTTCCTCATGGACTTGTATAGATTAAATAAGTATCTGGAAAGTAATTAGAGTTCCTGATACACAAAAGGGATTCCCTAGTTATAAGCTAGCGTGCTGAATAAAGGTTAGTTATTAGTGCGAATGTTGTGATGCATCATGAGTCTCAATTTCTTATGTCCAATTAAAATCATCTCGGGGGCACACATTTTATGAGGAGATATCCCAAGTTCAATAGTTACAAGCTATGTTACAGTGAATTCGTTAGAAAAATGAAACCTTAAACCTTGCTCTAAAGGTTATACATCTCAGCAGGCCCTGCCAAGGCAGGATGAGAAAGGTTACACACTTCTGGGAAGTGAATACTCAGGGACAGCACAGCAGGACTCTTCCTTGGTGGCCACAGGTGTTGCCCGGGATGAGAGTTGATATTTATGGTAGCAAGGACCTAGGCAGTCCAGGATCTTCAGGCCCCAGCAATATTTACTGTGTGACCTGAATGTGCATGGCACTGTGCAAAGCACTTACCAGCTAGTAGGCAGCATTGCCAGAGTGGAAAGTTCTTGACAATGGTAAAGACTCACTGTCTGCCAAGAAAGTGATCTCTTCACTTTGTAGACATACCTATATCCCTTGGAGTTAGTTTTATCTTGACCATATACCATAGACATTTAAAAGTAAATAGGCTGGTAGGTTCATAATTGATTGATTTGACCAAAGTGCTCTACTTAACAACTTCATGAGTTTGTATTTTTCTATTGAATTAAGACAACAGATTTTATTTCCTTGTACCCAGATAGTCTTAGCTTTGCTTCCACACTACAGATACTATAAATGCAAAGAAATGGAGAGCTCTGCAGCAACAAACACCTTTAAACATATATTTGTGTGTGTACACCTATAAAGTAAAATCTTAAATGTGAAATTGGTGGGTTCAAAGACACATAAGTTTGAAATATTTGAAAATAATGCCACACCACTCTTCATATTATCTGTCTCCTTAACAGTTTGTTCTTTGGCAAGGAAAAGAGTGTTTTGAATTTTCATGTTCACACATTAAAAAAGAAATAAAGACTGAAAAAGTAGCACCTACTTATTTTGTTCATTGCGTGTGGGGAATGACTAAAATATTGTGTGCCAAAGAATGTCAGGTCATAGCTGAGTGGTAGGATTACAGTTTTTATTTTCTTCCCAAATTTCTGGAATCTCCAAATAGGTTTCTGGAACAACTTTCTAATCAGAGGGAAATGAACCTTTAAAAAAAAAAAAACAAAAAACAAAGACCATCTTCAGGAGGGAAACTCCCTCCTAATGGCAGTGGTCCTCAGCCATCTTAACTGAGGTATTAACTTACCTGTACCCCTTTTTCCTTTTCATTGAATAAAAAGCAAAACTTTCTTACTTTATAGGTAAATGCCAAAGAGCTTGATCCAAAATATGCTCATATCCAAGTCACTTATGTGAAGCCATACTTTAATGATAAAGAACTTACAGAAAGAAAAACCGAGTTTGAAAGAAACCATAATATCAACAGATTTGTGTTTGAGGCTCCTTATACATTATCAGGCAAGAAGCAAGGCTGTGTGGAAGAACAGTGCAAACGCCGTACAATCTTGACTAGTAAGTTGGACTCTGTGTAACTTCTTGTTTGACTTGGTCCTCTTGAATACACAGTAAGTAGCAGCTGGCCAGCAGGAAAATGTAACTGAAATTTTAATCTTCCTTGTTCTGCTGTTCAGTCTAGTTAGCTTGCACAAACATAGCTATGTTATAAGCCATAGTTTTCCCATATGGTAATTCATGATTGCTCTAAGGAACCTCAAAAGAGAATTTCTCCTTCAGTTATAAAGCAATAAGGTGCTATATGGTACCCTAAGATATTTTCTAGAGAAAACATAGGTAGAGTTAAGCGTAATAAACTTTTTCTTGAATTTGACTATTTAAACAAATGATTTTTTAAATAGTAAATCCATTTTAACATTTTAATAGCATCAAACTCATTTCCATATGTGAAGAAGAGGATCCCTATAAACTATGAACAGCAGATTAATTTAGAGCCAATTGATGTTGCTACTGATGAAATAAAAGATAAAACTGCAGAGCTGCAAAAACTTTGCTCTTCTGCTGACGTGGACATGATTCAGCTCCAGCTGAAATTGCAGGGCTGTGTTTCAGTGCAGGTATGTTGGCTCCCAAACATGTATTAAGTGTTTCTTGATGTTCCTCTTGCTTACATAAGGGCACCGAGCAAGCATTGATTGTAATTGGGTGCTACACGCTTAGTGAGTACAAAAACCCTGTGCATTATTTTTGATTACCTCAATTAAGCATTTATGTTTAATTTTGAGAAATTTTGTGTTATGTCAAAGGACTTTAACATAAATCCCTGCTGACTGTAGCCAAGCCCTATATTTACATAACAGAAGTCTTTAACTTATTATAATATAATCTTTGCAGACTATTTGTGCTATTCATTTTCAAAGCAACTTAGAGTAAAATTGGTAAATAGCTTCTCAGATGTGAATTTTTTAAATGGGGGGGGGGTTTAAAAACAGAGAAATGGAAAACTTACTTTTAAAATGCTTTCTGATGACTCTTGTTTACTTCCCCCAAATTCTCCCTGCAATTTAGGTAAATGCTGGTCCATTAGCATATGCAAGGGCTTTCTTAAATGACAGTCAAACTAGCAAGTATACACCCAAGAAAGTGAATGAATTGAAAGACATGTTTAGGTAAGTGCTTTGTAGTTTTCCGGATTAGACCTCTATTCTTGACTCCATTTTCATCTTAAAAGAAACTGAAAAACTCATTAAATAATGTCCCTCCAGAAAAGGACATTCTCTCTCTTTTTACAATAGTTAAGCGACCTCCTTTCTAATGGTACTTTAAGTAGTGAGGAGCTGTGAGATCCCGTTCTTGCCTAGATTGTATTAACCATGTCCTAGTGACCCAAGAGGTTAAATATACCAGTTTACTTTGCTGCTTCTGAGACCATAACACAAAAGCAGGCCTACAGTCCTTATGTGATTCCCTCCTTTACCCGATTGACCTCGTATTACAGCACATTTCAGACCAGTAGGGTAGGAAGAAATGTGGAGCTTGAAGGGTTGGCTAGGCGTCCTTGTATCTTGGCCTTTCTTCCGCTTGCATTCTGTCAGTCTGGGACGCCGGCAAGTGAAGGCATATCCGTGTAGTCTCGTGTGAGATCAACAAATCTGTTTAATATCTAAAAAAGAGTTTACACTCTGAACCAGAGAGACAGTTGAGTAAGAGACCAAAGAGAAAGACGATAACTTAACCACCCAGCTGCTCCCTACTTCATTTCATTTTCCTGTTGTTGTGTTATCAGCTTTTCCAAGTTGCAGAATAACCAGTAGTCATTCATTCACTAATGTTTATTAATGCCTGACATGTACCCAAAAAATTCTGCTAGTTGCTATGAGGGAGTATTAACAAATGGGCAGTGAGGTACCTTATCCCCTAAGACCTAACTCTAGCTATGGACTTTGATCATTAAACACATGAAATGATGGAAAAATAGTTTCACGATAAGTCATCAACTCTCTATCCCCACATTGGCAGCCCAGGGCAGATACTTCACAACTACAGTGCCCAGCACCATACTGGGTATATAATAAGCCCCAAATAAGTTCTCTTTTGATAAATGACTTCTTATCCGCAGGTGCAAATTAATATTAGCAGCTGATGTAATACCAAGTAAATAACTTAGCTTCCTAGAGGGTATATGTTTAGAGCCAGGCTTTTAAGGGGGAAGAAACCAGAGGGAAAAGAAAGGAAAAACTATTTCAGACTTAGGAAGGGTCATAAGCAAAGGCACAGTGAGAGAAATACAGAATTCTCATATTCCTTCTAGGCCAGCTGTGTTTAAAGTAAATATCAAGTTGATTGCCAATAAGACTTTCTAGGAATAAATAATAAAACTTTCATCTTTTGCTCTTTGTCCACAGGAAGTTCATACAAGCATGCAGCATTGCCCTGGAACTCAATGAGCGGTTAATTAAAGAGGATCAAATTGAGTACCATGAAGGGCTAAAGTCAAATTTCAGAGAAATGGTGAAAGAATTATCTGACATTATCCATGAGCAGGCAAGTATTAGGGTGGTGGAAAATAAAAACTCGATCTGGGGCCCCTAAAGTATTTACTTAGCCAAATCTATTAGTTTGAAAGGCATTAACTTGAAATCACTCGGTCTGTATTTTAAAATTTGCTCATACAGTGTTTGACCATTTAAATGGCATATGCAAATCAAATTTGAAGCAATTGCCTAAGCAATTATCAGTAATAAGCTATTTTATTCTTTGTGCCACAATGCCATTAGCACAACTAACTGAGCAAGTCTAAATTTATCTGCTGTGAACAAGGATAAGAGTCTCTTCAGAAGGTCCTAAAGAATTAAAATGATGGGCTCAGTAGCCAAGTCCCTGAATGAATACCCCTCTTTTGGCTGTAAGAAACCAGATACTCTCTTTTAGGTAAGATCCTAAGTGATTTCCAAAATTTGGGAATTGTCTCAATTCCTACACAGCCTGTGAAGTTCTCTGTTTTCACAAAATTTCTTAGAATTTTCATCTTGACTAAGTGACAGTTGCAACTAAGTTAGTAAAACAACCTGAGAAATAATAGAAAAAAAGACCCCTTCACCCTTTATAGCCAAATTATATCATAGGTAGTTATGACTGTATATACCCACTGTATATACCAGAGAACTTCCAGATTATCCTGGAAAACTTCATTCCTGTACTGGAGTGCTCAAATTTGTCACTTAAGTATTTTAACCTCTAATCGTGTTTGTACAAGTCACAGCATGGTGGCCTGGTCCCTCATTGACCAGGCTCCTTAGTTTATAGTAAAATCTTAATTTCTTCATTAATGAAACACCCAGTAAAGTAAGTATTTGCCTCAGATGCTCTTCACACCCTCAAATTTTAATAAGTTGGGATTAAAAGAAACCAGAATAACTACAACCCTTTAGGGCACACATTCTAAAAGCTGGCTCCAGAAAGGGGAGCTTCATATTTGTTCTGCTGTCTATATGTCATTGATTGGTCAAAGTCACTCCCTGGTGTGAGACTGTCATGCAAGAGGAATTCTGACAAATAGGCTGACAGTGCTTGTACCCAGAGAACTTCAGTGTGATGGTGGGAGAAAGGAGAGGAGACATACCTCTAGAAAAATACAAACTACTTGGATTTAAATCAGGCTTTCTACCTCTCTGAATTTATTTTGTATGCTTTTTGTAACAAAGAGCCCTGAGAGATTTAGTAGATTTAGCACAAGGTTGTATTAAGTGACCAGAAGTCTAATTTTCCAACCACTGTCAGTGTCTCTGTGTGGAGAATCCCACCAGCCAGACTTTAAAAAAAAAAAAAAAGATTTATTTATTTATGCATACAAGAACTGGGATGTAGGCCAGAGGTGCAGGGGGTGAGAGGATTCACCAGAGACAGAGTGGGGAGCAGAACAGGCAGATCTGCTGAAATACACTGCTGAGGGGAGCAGCAGGCGAGTCAGGAGAGGTCTGTTGCACCATGTGGATTAGCTCCCTGGCCGAGGATCGAACTCAGGCCACAGTGGCTGGCGATAACTTGATAGTGCTGAGACTTTAACCCCTGTGCCACCGTGGAGCCTACCAGCCAGACTTTTATCACCCCATGTGTTCAATGAGTCTGGATACTCTGGTCTCCTACTCCCCTATTCTCTATGACTGTCAGCTTAAGGAGACTGCAGTCAGTGTTCTGTTTCTTCTTTTGGCCATCTTCTGTCAGCCCGTTTAGGGGAAGTACAAACTGTTTCCAGGCATCCCTTTGCTGCTCAGCTTTCAGAGGCCCTTTTCTGTCTCTGAAGCAGCCAGGTGAGACTGAGAGGGTAGGGAACCATTTCACTTCCTGTATTGTCTGTAGCTCAGATTCAACCCATGAGCTCAATGGGGATACCCCATTCTTCATCATCACTGTTCTGAGGTGTACTGTTAGCAAATGGACTGCATTGTGTCTCTATAGGTTTCTGTTCTAAATAAACTATAGGAAAAAAACAGCAAAAACTCCTCCACAAAAGGTGTAAAACAATTACACACGTGTCTTAAGGCAATATAGACTACATTACAGTTATATACTATGCATACAACTACAGGGCCTAACCTTGAACCCTAAATTACTGAAATTGAAAGCAAAGTTCAATGTACTGCTGTTACTGTGATCAAGGTTATTTTATTTATTTTATTTTATTTTTAGATTTATTTATTTATACAAGCACTGGGTACAGTCAGAAGCGCGGGAGGGTGAGAGAATTCACCAGAGCCAGAGCAGGGAACAGAACAGACAGACAGACGAAATACACTGCTGAGGGGAGCAGCGGGCACAACAGGAGAGGTCTGTTGCGCCATGTGGGACCCTCGCCAGTGGCTGGGGATTGAACCTGTGCTGCAGAGGCTGTGGGCAGCTTTGCAGCCCAGCGCTCAACCGTTGCGCCACCAGGGGAGGCACTCAAGGTTATTTTAGAAAGTTCATTTTTTTCCTTGAAGCATAGACCTTACAGATCTGCTGTCATATTTCCCACCTGTCTCTCTCACTTAATTCCCCCAAACCATAGCTATTTCATTTAGTTATAGAGACCCATATTTTCGACCCTTGATATTATTTATTGAAAACCAAGCAAATCCTAGTTTCTGTTGGTTTAGATTTATGTAAGCTCTCCAGTCATAATGCATTATAATCAATTGGGCCATATTGACTTTATGGCTAATTTTTGTAAATCACTCTTATTATATTCTCAGATTTTAAAAAGAGGCTGTTTTTCACTAATACTTTGAGACACATTTCCTCAAAGGAACGTATAATAATACAAAATGACAAAGTGTGTATACTAAAACATGAATTACTCTCTTATGGTCAATAAATGATTACTTGACAGAAAAATAAGGCCTGGATATATAACCCTTGGTCCTTTTTAAAGCTGCTTCAAGCTTTTGACTTTAAAAAGGCATTTAAAACTATTAATTGCAGATTTCTTAGAGATGGTAGTGGGCATTGTAGTGTCTGTCTGTTATATTTTGTTTTCTTCACAATGAGTACCTTGTTCACTTGTTATATCTGATAAGCATGGATGATCAATTAGTCATCTCTTAAACCTCTGCTGTGCTTTCAGATTATGGCCAGGAGTTACAATTTATGTAAGAGGAAATTTCTCTGTAATGGACTTTATAAAGCAAATGATATCACTCATTACTGGCACCACACACCAATATGCAGACTTAATAATGAAAGTTTCTGAGCTAACTTGAGAACCAAGCATGAGACCTGGGGGCCTTCCTGGTGGCGCAGGGGGTTAAGACGCAACCTATGAAGCTATCTGCAGACACTGCAGCACGAGTTTGATCCCCCAGCCGGCCAGGGAGCTACCCAGTGTACTTTGGTCAATCTGCCTGTTCTGTTCCCCACTCTGTCTCTGGTGAATCCTCTCACCCCCCACACCTCTGGCCTGTACCCCAGCTCTTGTATGCATAAACAAATAAATCTTAAAAAAAAAGGATATGATAAAGAGGTTGAATGTGATGTGTATGTTCTTTTCTTCTGTCTATTAAAAATTAAGATTTCTGTTACCTTAGGTCAAGCAAAACCGATAATTTTTAAAATGTCTATGTGACTGAATATATATGTTTATACACTTATAGGATTTAAAGTTAGATTTTTATGCTTATGAAGTTCTTCATTTCTAAGAATCTGTGTTAGCTCAATTATTTAATTATAGGGTATGTATCTGTAGAAATACTCTTTTATGACTTTTATCTTAATATTATTTTCTAAGTCTCTAGGGAAGGAATCATGGGTATTTGTAGTTTGAAAAAGCCCCACAAGTGACCCTGAGAACCAGTGTGTTAGAAAATGATCCTTAAATTCATGCCAAGGAGGCCATTATTTAGAGCTCTTATTATGTCCATATGATAAAAAAAGGGGGAAAAAACTGCATTACCTCTTTTTATTGAATTCTGCATTACATGTTTTTGTGTATCTTGATGAGTAACCAGATCTTTTCTGCTTTTTCAATATGCTGCCTTTGTAATACAGCTTTGAAGACTTAAGTCGGTAATGTTATTCTTTCCTCATTCTGCTTCGTTTCATTTTAAATTGCTAAGTGTCAGTGATTAATTGAAATATGCCTGTAATTTCATATACACATACTTTTGTGGCATTGGCTATTTTGCTTCATGATAAACATGCTGATTTGTTTTATTTTAGATATTACAAGAAGACACAATGCATTCTCCATGGATGAACAACACATTACATGTATTTTGTGCAATTAGTGGTACATCGAGTGACAGAGGTTATGGCTCTCCAAGATACACTGCTGAAGTATGAGGATATGTAGAAGTAAAGTAATGAGACGGACCTTTCTCAGGAATATTCAGAGCTCTGCAAATATTAAAAGTTGAGGTGTTTCTCCCTGACACCAAAATTTTCATGCTTTCAAACAGGGTGCTTACATATTTGTAAATATTTAAGCAACTTGAAAGTGCCTGGAAAATTGCACCACTGTGCTTGGTTTGTACTTTTTTAGGTAAATCTATATACTGAGAGGTAGAGCTCAAAAACGTTAGTTCAATTTGCTTAATTATTGCTTAAAATTACAATGGTACTATGTAAGTTTGTATAATGCAACATAATAAAAGGTAAAACTTATTTGTAATTAGAAGTGAAGAAATAATACTTTGAACCTAGCATTTTTTCTTGTGGGAAGCACAATGCATTATCATAGTAGCCTTTGGAGAAAAAGATTGACGACATTTCCATAAAACAAGGATATTTCAAATTGGGGACAGGTGTGAGATCTTGCCCATGAGTAGTCAAGATTGACCTAAGGGAAGCAAAAACCATATTTTAAAGGGAAATTTCACAAGGGAAGGATTATATATAAAAACACCATGCTTACTGTCAGATCAAGTCTGGATAATGGTCGGTCTCTCACTGACACCCAAGACAAGGAATTCACATATGGTATGGGTTTTCCTAGCAAATAGCATTTGTTGCCAAAGTTTCATTGCAGCTGGTACATCTAATGCAACTTCAAAACTTTAGCAGCAGCGTCTGAGATGGGCATCTTCTTCATTTACAAGGTTCACAAGCATTTTGATACCACTTGATGTTTGCAGCCTTTCTTGGCTCAGTCTACATAGTCACCGTGGATTTAGCAGCGGCTCACTAGTGATTACATGTCTATGTATGAAGAAATCTCAGACTACTTAAATAATCTAGGAAAACCAAGATACAAAGAACTTGTAAAACTTAAATTAGCCATAGAATTTTGACTGCCTACGATAAAAATTGTGTATACACTTTCCTTTTTTAGGAATTTTTTTTGTCTTTTATTGACAAAGACATTGAGATAAAAATGGATTGCAAGGAAGCTTGGCATTTTTAATATTTTATGATTAAGTAAATCTTAGAGATTATGCTCCTGGCTTAGCCATTTTTCTTTATATGTTATTTTTAAGCTTTCAGAAGAGCATGAAATTACTTATTGAAGGTTAATTTTGTATTTCAATAGGGGATTCAGAAGCGTTTTAGAGGCAGTTTGTGATTCCTCAATATCAGGGAGTAATCTGTACAGTTAGTTTCAGCTAAGAATGAAACATCTTGGATTAATCCAGCGCTCTTTTGTGAAACAACTAGTCCCCATCACATCCCCAGCACACTGTTATGTACTGTGGGTAATTTGAAAAAGTAGAATAAATGGTCCCTGCCTTCAGGGAACGTACTGCCTAATCTACTTGAGGAGGCAAGATACATACAAAATTAGATAATGTAAGAGTTAACAATATAAGACAAGAATAGTTGTCTATGAGCATTGCCAAATGAATGACACTATCCATTACTCATCACATTCAAGGAAGGAGAGGTCAGTGTCAATATAATGTTCAGGGATGATTTCATGAACAAAAGTAACCCACGAACAGGCTTTCAAAGATGAGGGGATAATAACAGGAGATGCATCACAAACAAAGATGCAAAAGACTTAGCAGAATTTCAGGGGATAGTGAGTAGTAGACTTTTTTTTTTTTTTTAAGAGAGTGGTAAATAATAAATCTAGAAAGAGCATTTGGACCCAGATTTTAGAAGTTCTTGAATGCCAGGCTAATAATAGTATTTGGACTATACTCAATAAACATGGGAGAACCACTCAAGTTTTTTTTTTTTTTAAACAGACTACTTGATTAAATGTTATTTTTAGAAATGTAATCTTTTTATTGCTGCCCAGATGTATTTGAGGTAAAGAGAGATGGAAACAATTTATAGCTATCGCAGTAATCTAATTATGAATCCATAAACCCCTGGATATTAACAAGAATGGAGAAGAAAGAGCAAGTATAAGACATTATGTGGAAAGACTGGACATGACTTACCGATGCTCAGAAGAACAAGGGAGAAGATGAAGATGATTTTGTGTCCTATGGCCAGTGAGTTCTTCAGGTCATGGCATAATTTAACTGGATTGAGTTTGCGGGCTTCCAGACGAAGGGCAGCAAACCATAAGAGAGCAAGGTAGGCTAGACAAGGGAATGCCAGGTAAATGCATTTGAAACACTGCACATTTTAGGTATTATATAGTTTCATATGAGTTCAAGAGGTGGTGTGGCATCTACAAATCCACACTGAAGAGTACATTTCTGCTATGCTGATTATTTTTCAGTGAAACAGCCCCAGTTTCTCCTGGCAGCTATTATTTTGATAGTCTTGGATCATATCGTAAAATGTGAATATGTCACCATTGGTAGTGTTGGTTTATCACACAATGATAACCCATAGAGAAAAATAAGTAGTCCCATGCAAATTTTCCTAGTAACCAGTTGTCACTAATGGCATCATGTCTGTAGGTGGAGTTAATTGTTAACATATCTATATGATTTGACTGCTGATATAAATACTGGAAACACCTTCCAAAAACGAAATATAAAGCAGCTGTGGCAGTAACAGCCTTGGTACATTGACCAATATAATCTTAGAACTAGAGAAGACACACTGGTTTTAATTAATAAACTGAATAGGTCATTATAACAACCTAAGCTTTTTATTATAACTGCTAGTTTCATATGAGATGCAGAGCCTGAGCAATAGAATGGAATAGTAGGAATTTCCAAACTCTACAAAATGTTAATCAGATATCTATATCTCAGGTTTCTGACCCGCAAAATGTCAAGCTGCCTTCACTCTCCGTCTTGTTCAAGCAGTATAATATAAGCAGTATATTACTTCTACTATCAAAAGCAAAGGGAAAGAAATAGAATAAAAATTGGTTGGGGGTGGGACATGGGTTTGTGTTACAAGGTTTATTCCCTATCTTGGGAGTTGGCCAGTAAGAGTACTTTGTTTATTCGGTTCCAGTTACAATAAATGTTTTTTTCTAGTCCCTAACCACGTTTTGGTCACTCTCTAAGAAAAATGTATCCAATTGCTGATTGAAGTTGTAACCAAATTCTTCAAAGATTTTACCTCTCATTAGGGCACTTAACATTTTTTTCCAAAATGCTTTTTACTTGTTTTTCCTCTTTAATGAGCTATAATTCACATACCATACAAATCACCCATTCAAAATGCACTGTTCAGTTATTTTCAATATATTCAGAGTTGTGCAAACCATCACCACAGTTAATTTTAGAACACTTTTATTACCCCCAAACATGTGTCATCCCACAATACTGGAAATCACTCCTCTTTGCCCACCAAACACCACCCCAGCCCCAGACATCACTAATTTGCTTTCTGTTTCCATGGATTTACCTATTGTGGACATTTCCTGTAAATAGAATCATACAATATGTGGCCTTTTGTATCTTCTTTGGAGAAAGTCTATTTAGATTATTTGCCCATTTTTTTAAATTTGGTTGTCTTTTTCTTTTTTTTTTTAATTTTATTTATGCATACAAGTGCTGCAGTGTAGACCAGAGGTGTGGGAGATGAGAAGATTCAGCAGAGACAGAGTGGGGAGTAGAACAGGCGGATTGACTGAAATACACTGCTGAGGGGATCTGCTGCACCATGTGGGTTAGCTCCCTGGCCAGGGATCGAACTTGTGCTGCCCATAGCTTCATAGTGCAGAGATTTAATCCCTTGTGTCATCAGGGAGGCCCTGGTTGTCTTTTTCTTATTGAGTTGCAAGGGATTTTTTTTTAATTTATTTATTTGTACAAGAACCGGGGTACAGGCCAGATGCGCCGGAGGGTGAGAGGATTCACCAGAGACAGAGCGGGAAACAGAACAGGCAGACAGATGAAATACACTGCTGAGGGGGGCAGCCGGTGTGACAGGAGAGGTCTACTTGCCATGTGGGACCCTCGTCAGCCAGCCGGGATGGAACCAGCACTGCAGAGGCTGTGGACAGCTTCACAGTGCGGTGCTCAACTGCCTGTACCACCAGGGGAGGCCCATCAAGGGATCTTTATTCTAGTTGCAAATCCTTTATCAGATAGGTGATTTCCATATATTTCTCCTGTGGGTTGCCTTTTCATTTTTGTGATGTCCTTTCAACATAAAAGTTTTTAATTTTGATACAGTACAATTTACCCATGTTTTTCTCTTGTCACTTTTTCTTTGATGCTCTAAGAAGACTTTGCCTATTCTAAGGTCATGGAGATCTACCTACAATTTCTTTGGATTTTTATCGTTTTACTTCACTCTTTTGGGTCACTGATCCATTTCAGGCTATTTTTTTTTATATATATAATATGAGGTAGGGGTTAAAATGTGGATAGCTAGTTGTCCTTGCACCATTTGTTGAGGTCGGGGGGAAGCTACTCTTTTCCTCCATTGAATTGTCTTGGCACTCATCAAAAATCAGTTGTCCATAATTGTATCAGTATTCTGGGCTTTTGGTGCTTTTCATTGATCCATGTCTGTTCTTATACCAGTACTACATAGTCCTGATTACTGTGACTTTATAGTAAGTTTTTCAGATGGAAAGTACAAGTTCCTCAGCCTGTTCTTTTTCAAGATTGATTTGGATATTCTGGGCACCCCTTCCATCTTCCATGTGAATTATAGGATTAGCATGTCAGTTGCTGGAGAAAAAAAAGTAGCTGGGTTTGTTTTTTTTTAAGATTTATTTATTTATACAAGAACTGGGGTACAGGTCAAAGGCGTGGGAGGGTGAGAAAATTCACCAGAGAGAGTGGGGAGCAGAACAGGCAGATGGACCGAAGACACTGCTGAGGGGAGCAGCAGGCGCAACAGTAGAGGTCTCCCTGGCCGGCTGGGAATCGAACCCGCGCTGCAGAAGCTGCAGACAGCTTCACAGCGCAGCGCTCAACCCACTGCGCCATCGGGAGGCCCAGTAGCTAGGTTTTTGATAGAATTTGCTGTGAACCTATAAATCATTTTGGGAAGTATTGCCGTTTTAATGATATTAAGTGCCCCAGTCCATGAATACAGAGTGTTTTCCATTTGTTTAGGTTGTCTTTAATTTCTTTCAACAATGTATAAAACATTTCATAGTTCTATAATTTTGGTGTAAAGTCTTGCACTTGAGTTAAATTGATTCCCTTGTATTCTTAGAAGGGTTTTTTAGCTTTATTCTTCTTAGATGGGTTTTTTTAGCTTTATTTTTGGATTATTCATTGCTAGTACATAGAAATAGAACTGATTTGTGTGTATTGACCTTGTATCCTGAAATTTTGCTGAATTCATTTATTAGCTTTAATAGTTTATTTGTGCATTCTTCAGTGTTTCCTATTTAAGATAAAAAAAATAGAGGTAGTTTTACTTCTTCCCTTCAAATCTTCATTCTTTTTATTTCATTTTCTTACTTGATAGGGTGGCTAGAACTTCCAGTAGAATGCTTAATAGCTGTAGTGGAGCAGGCTTGTCTTGCTGCTGATCTTTGGAGAAAACATTCCGTCTTTTACCTATCAGTATGGTGTGAGCTGTGGGTTTTTCACAGATGCTTTTTATTAGATTGAGGAAGTTCCCTCCAGCATAATTCTCATCTGTTTTCTAATTCAATTCTCCCAGTAACCTTATAATCCCTATATGATATCTAGGGAAATAGATGACAAATAGTTAAGAAATGTATTTAAGATGCATATCAAATTAGAAATGAGACCAGGGTATCCTGACTCACAACCCGTGGTGTTTTCAACTACTCTGTACTGTTTCCTCTGGTCTCCTGCTGCAATTCCCTGTATCTTTCTAGAGAGTCCAAAAGAGGTTATCTCATACACTTTTTTTTCTTCCTAAAAAGCTAAGTCTGTCTGATTTTATCAAAAAAGTGCCTAGCACAGTATAAGTGCTTGAGTAACCTCAAGAAAATAAAGGCATTGTAGACTATAGTTCTGGAGACTTCATTAATGTAAGGCAATGTGGACAGATACACCCACCTCAGGGAGATTGTGGTTGAAGGGAATAAAACAGTTACACATAAAGATAATATGAAGCCATCTGATAATAGCAAATCAGTGGTAATGACAAGTGCTTGAATAGGCCAAGCCCTTCTAGATGTAGTACAAAAACGCGATCGTGGAAGGAGAGGACGTGAGCCTTGAAGGATGGGTAGGAACTAGCGTGTGGGTGTTGAGGAAGTACTTTATACAAAATGTTAAAATAGGAAGTTAAATTAACTTCTTCATTTTAATTGTTGTATGAACTCTGACCACTAAAACCCATCATTACTCCATGGGCCATACAAAGCAAAAATAACAATAGAGTGCATACAAAATCACACTAACATTCTTTATCCCATTTCTTGAAATTCCCTGTCCTTTGCTCTGTAAACTCAAACTGAGTAGACCAGCCTTTTCTTCTTGTCCAGAAAACTTAGGCTCAATTTGTTTCGTTCCCCTGTTAGCAAACATTTCCAGCCAACTTCAGTTGATTTCTGATCTGCCAGTGTCATTCTTTATGTCCTATAGCATTTTTGTAATATCCACTGCGTCAGTAGATCTGCTAGGGTTAAGTAGTAAAGACTCTGGACTCCTCATCCTATATGTTGACTGCATGCGTCTCTGATAAAACAATGGACATTATCAAGAGCAGGTGAAGACTGCAATCGGAACTGTCAACCTCTCATCACGCATTTATGGGTCCTGCGTTGTGAGCCAGGAATAAGAATGGACCAAGCAGTGTTGAGTGGGCAGGTAAGCAGATGGATATTATAATCTTAACAGATACCTAAAGGTGGTCTTTTTCTCTCACTAACTGGACTCTTGTGAGTTCTATGTACCTGCAGAGATACATGTCTCTTTGAGGAAAGTAAGTAATGGTGCCTAGTGCCAATACATTTGAACATGTAATATTGAGAAACAAAAGTAAAGTCATTAGAGATGTGGAGTAATCTTCTATAAAGAACTGGCCAGGCCCTCTAGTCACATAATTCTGAGGTCAAAATTCTTCCATGGCCTAGTCAGGATTTGAGAAGCTATCCAGAGCCGCTGTAATAGTGTTATAGTAGTACTACATCCTCTCGGTGTCATTCCAGCCTAAATCCTCACACACATACACAAAAGAGGATGAGAGACAAAAAAAGGACTGAGTTGACAAAAATATCTATTAGAACAAGTACCATGAAAGTGAAAAGACTTCCAGAAGGATAACTTGCACACTGTTCAACCACAAGACCCCTAGTTACAGGGTCAGCTGAAAACAATTCAAGTCATGTGTAAAAATAGTATTTTCATGGAATTCTGAGGTATTAACACATTGTTTTTGAAACTAAGTGAACCATACCACCAAAAATAACCGTCTCCTCTTACAGAAACAAAATTCAAGTTTTAGCCCTTTCCAAGGAATCTTCAGGAGGGTAGCTTCCAGTGCTATTCCCACTGGTTAGCTAGTGATACTTCTCTATGAATCACTACCACTGTGATGGCTCCCAGGGGTGTGCAAGAGGACTCTGCTTCTAGATGAAACTTTTGAGGGGGTCAAACTAGTTATGGTTTTTGTAACCTACCCAGGGCCTTTGGCTGCTCTCTCGTGCTCACTTTCATCTTGACTGTTTCGATAGGGCTTACGAGGATTAATTGCACAGATTGTGAAGCCAGACTGGCTGGGTGGGAGAAAACCAGCTCTCGTTCAGCTGTGAGATCGTGGGCATGCTATTTAATCCCTCTGTGCCTTTTTTCCTCATCTGTAAAGTGGACGTATTAATTTTACGTATCTCCCAACGTTGCTGTGAAAATTCAATGAAGTATGTAAAGCTTAAAGAACAAAACCTGGCACATCTATTTAATTACATGTGTTAACTATAACTCTATAATCTTTTCCCCTAAACATTCTTGAATTTCAGGGCCTCCCTGGTGGCGCAGTGGGTTGAGTGCAGTGCTGTGAAGCTGTCCGCAGCCTCTGCAGCACGTGTTCAGTTCCTGGCTGGCCAGGGAGACTCCCACATGGCACAGCAGACCTCTTCTGTCGTGCCTGCTGCTCCCCTCAGCAGTGCTTTTGGTCTGTCTGCCAGTTCTGTTACCCACTCTGTCTCTGGTGGATCCTCTCACCCTCTCGTGCCTCTGGCCTGTACCCCAGCTATTGTATAAATAAAAAATAAATCTTAAAAAAAGAATTCCTGAATTTTGCCAGCCACTGCACCCTGGATGTCTTTGGACCCAGTCCTCCATTCCAGGTGGTAGTGGGTAGGGGCAATGGGTGGGTCAAGGTCAGGCCATTTTATATTGCATAAATCACATCTCTGGCCTTACTATTGATAGATCTCACCATATGATGGCAATCTGTGCCCCATGCATGGACACTATTTCCTGTGCAGTATGGGCACTAACAAATATATACAAATGCTGACTGTTCACAACCAGTGCCGCCATATTGGTGCATCCTAGCGGAATATCAGCCCTGCCCTTTGCCTTCCTGAATGGAAACCATTGTTTATCTTTACAGCTTCTGTACACATCTGAACATTGGTGAGATCCCTTTTGCTCCCCAAACTGAAGCCTTTGCTTTCTGGCACCTCCTCTGGCTTCCTTCCACTATCAGAAATACACAAAATTGTTTTTTTTTAAGATTGATTTATTTATGCATACAAGAACTGGGGTGTAAGCCAGACGTGTGGGTGATGAGAAGATACACCAGAAAGAATGGGGAACAGAACATGCAGATCTACTGAAATACACTGCTGAGGGGAGCAGCGGGTAAGACAGGAGAGGTCTGCTGCACCGCGTGGGTTACTCCCTGGCCAGCTGAGGATCAAACTCATGCTGCAGTGGCTGGTGATACCTTGATACCACTGTCTTTAACTCTTGCGCCACCAGGGAGGCCCCAGAAATGGTTTCAGATTTGAGATTGAACTTGGGACTTGTTGCTTCAGTATTCCCTCTATAGAGAGTCTCTAATACACAGCTTCCTTCAACTCTTATTTGGATTTCCACTGCCAGCCCTCACAGATAAACATATCGTACAGCCCTGTTGAAATAGACCAGAACAGTCTTCAGTGTTCCCCTTCCCATTTCCTAGCCGTATCTCTATAGCTGTAGAAACTCTTTAGGGTAAACTTTGTCCAATGAATCTTGTTTAAAGATATTTGTCACTTTCGGTGCTGCGACTTGGAGTTGAGGCCTATTGCCTCGTCCCTGTATCCTCCCAATACTCTTCCTAGACCCTGGCTTCCTCCCACTGAGTTCTTTCATCTACAAGAGCACTCCATTCTCTCATGCTGTGCACGCTCCTCACTCCAGGTTCCCAATGCCCGCTGTCTGGATGAACCGACTTCCACCACATACAGCCCATGACTCAAGCTCTGCTCGCTTAGGGCATTTCAGCATCTCTGCAGCTGCCATAACTCGGGGAAACTGACATTAGTCAGGATCTGACAAGTCTCCACTAGATAAACATCTTGAGATGGAGCACACTATAATTTCTCTCTTTCCCCCTAAAATCTGAAATTTTCTTAGACACAAGTGCCTCTCTACCCTCGGTCTCCCTCCCTGCAGGGTATTTCCTACCAAAAAGTGCTTCTTCAGATGACCATGGGCAAATCAGTCTCTAGGCCTGCTCTGCTGCTCCCTCTTCCTTCTCCGATGTTGGGATATCCCTAGGGAGTTAGCTATTCCACCATTCCGCTCCCCTCCACCACCAACCAGGATGTGGCAGAGCAGGGGTGGGGCTTTTACACTTCCCCTTTCCAGGAAGTCAGCTGGTCAAGACTAAATTGCCTAGACCCCAAACTTCACGACTGGCACCCTGCTGACTGAGCTCAGAAGCTCATTTCTTTGGTCATTCAATTGCTCATGGTCCCTTGGATCTTAGAGCAATGCAGTGGTTCTTAATCACTAGTGATTTTAACCCCACCCCCTGCAACCAGGGAACATTGGGCAATCTCTGGAGACCTGTTTGATTGTTACAACTAAGGTGGGCTAGCTACTGGCATCTAATAGAGACCAGGGCTGCTGCTAAACATCCTATGCTCTGGCAGCTGCCACAACAAATATTTACCTGGCCCCTAGTGTCAGTTGTTCAGGGATGAGAGGATTCACCAGAGACAGAGTGGGGAGCAGAACAGGAAGATCTACTGAGATACACTGCTGAAGGGAGCAGCGGACAAGACAGGAGAGGTCTGCTGCACCATGTGGGTCACCTCCCTGGTGGGGGATTAAACTCAGGTCGGGATTAAACTCAGGCCATGGCAGTGATAGTGCTGAGATTAACCCCTGTACCACTAGGGAAGCCCCTTTTCATGGTTTCTTTCTGATGAACTCTTTCTCACTATTGGTTAATTAGGCCAAACAATTCCAATTCTATTGCTGCTACCACCAATGAAGCAGATTAATTCTAGTAATAAAACAAAACCCAAGACCTCTAAAATATCCCTGAAGGAAAAGCAGTAGGTCAAGAACACTATCTATTGAAGGACATAAAGTGAAATCCTGGGTCAATAGAGAAGTATACCTTATTACAAATTATAAAGTTGTGACTTCTCTCCCAAATATCTGTGAATTAAATACCACCCCAGCCAATATATCCCTAAAGGAATTTTTTTAAAGATTTATTTATGCACACAAGAACTGGGGTATAGGCCAGAGGTGCGGGGCGGGGTGGGGGGGCCGTGAGAGGATTCACCAGAGACAGAGCGGGGAGCAGAACAGGCAGACTGACTGAAATACACTGCTGAGGGGAGCAGTGGGCAATACAGGAGAGGTCTGCTGCGCCATATGTGTAGCTCCCTGGCCGGGGATGGAACTTGTGCTTCAGTGGCTGCAGATAGCTTCACAGTGCTGTGCTTAACCCCTTGCGCCACCAGGGAGGGCCAAGGAATTTTTTAACTTGACAAAATTAGTCTGAAGTTTATCAGAGAAAGAATGAAGTTATAAAAATAGCTAAGAGGACACCTCCCAAAAGAATAAGAAACAAAGGCTTGCCCTAGCAGATATTAAAATGAATGATATAACTAATTAAAACTGGGCATTTATGCAAGAATAGAGTTGGAGGACTGACAGTAACCAACTTTCAGACTTACTATGAAGCAACAGTAATCAAGAGAGTGTGGTATTGCTGAAAGAGCAAAGTTCAAAAGAACTAAATAGAGAGACCCATACTGATACTGTCAACAGACCTTTGACAAAGGAGCAAAGGCAATACAATTGTGTTAGAACATTTCAGCAAAATAGTGCTAGAACAACTAGACATTCTCATGCAAAAAAAAAAAAAAATCCAGACATAGACCTTATACCACTCACCAAAATGAATTTAAATGGAACACAGTTCTGAATGTAAAATGAGAAAGTATAAAACCTCTAGAAGATATCATAGGAGGGAACCTAGATGAGACCCTGGGTATGGTGGTGATTTTTTATTATTTATTTGTGTAGAATAACTGGGGTGCAGGCCACAGGTGTGGGGAGTGAGAGGATTCAGCAGAGACAGAGTGGGGAGCAGAACTCGTGCTGTAGTGGCTGGCAGTAGCTTGATAGTGCTGTGTCTTTAACCCCTGCGCCATGAGGGAGGCCCTGTGTGTATAGTCTTAAGGTCTTAAGGGAAGGTCTTTCCGAGATGACTCAGAATCCAGATGTGAAAAAAGAAAACCAGTTATTAAATTTCAACACAGAATTTAAATTGAAAGCATTGTAAGTAAAGTCAAAAGAGTAACTGGATGAAATATGTGTACCACATATGATACAGTAAGGACAAATATCTTTTATATAAAAAGAGCTCTTACAAATCAATAAGATGAATTTCCCAATGGGAAAATAGGTAAAGGACATGAAAAATCTGTTGGCAGAAAGGAAAATGTAAATATTGATAGACATAAACAAATGCTCAGTGTTCTATTTAAAATGATGTAAATTAAAACCATGATAGTCAAAGGAGGAGACATCTGTATTAACCACTAAGAAGGAACAAAAGGGAAATAAACAACCGAGATATCTAGCCTTTAAAAAGATTGGCACTACTTCAGACACATTATCTGGGTTCCTTGTTTCCCCCCTGCTTTTCACCAACAATAACCCTCTAGACCGCTTGATATCTTCCTGGTAAAATGGATAGTCCATTTTCCACTAGATACACTAATAAAGTTTTCTTGTTGCTGCTGGTTTGAGACACAGGCATTTTACTAAAGTGACTGACATCTGTCTCATCCAGGTAAGCACTCCCTGGGTCACGAACGTTCACTTTGCTCTGGTTGTCCAAAACACAGAGCCACAACTAAGCAAAGAACAACAAACACAGCATTCATAAAACATGACTCATACTTAGGCAGTAGCAGAATTGGGATAATTGCAGAATAGCAAATACAGGTATACCTCATTCTATTGCGTTCCCTACATTGTGCTTCACGGATATTGCAAAAGATTTTATTTATTTATTTATTTATTTATTTATGCGTAAAAGAACTGTAGTGCAGGAGGGTGAGAGGATTCACCAGCGACAAAGTGGGGAGCGGAACAGGCAGATCTACCGAAATACACTGCTAAGTGGAGCAGCGGGCGAGACAGGAGAGGTCTCCTGCACCATGTGGGTTAGCTCCCTTGCCAGGGAGCAAAATCAGGACGCAGCCCGCGGTGCTAGCATGATAATGCTAACACTTAACCCCTATGCCACTAAGGAGGCTCCCCCCAACACTGCTTTTTTTTTAAAGACATAATGCTATTGTACAGACTAATAGACTACAGTATAGTGTAAATGCCACTTTTACATGTACTAGGAATCCAAACATTCATGCAACTTGCTTTATTGCACTATTTGCTTTTTTGTGGTGTTCTAGAACCAAACTGCAATATCTCTGGAATGTACCCATAATGAAGAATGGAGGGGGAAAAAAGGTGGAAGGGAATAATGATGTTAATAACTCATGTAATACTTAAGTGTGTGCTTGGCACTGGTATCAGTGGTTTGCATAAATTAACTCATTTAATGCTCACTACAACTTGCAGAGATAATTATTAATATTATCCCCTATTTTATGACTAGGGAAACCGAAGCATGGTGATGCTAGAAAATTTGTTTGAAATCACACAATCAATAGGTGGCAAAACTAGAATATGAACCCAGAGGATCTGTTGTAAAAATTCACTCTCTGAGGGCCTCCCTGCTGGCCTAGGGGCTAAGTCTGAGCACTACCACCTCAAAGGCCCACTGCAAGAGCCTGAGTTCGATCCCTGGCCAGGGAGCTAACCCACATGGCACAGCAGATCTCTCCTATCTTACCCGCTGCTCCCCTCAGCAGTGTATTTCAGTCAATCTGCCTGTTCTGCTCCCCACTCTGTCTCTGGTGAATCCTCTCACCCCACCCCACCCACACCTCTGGACTATACCCCAGTTGTCAAAAAGACAACTTTAAAATTTAAAAGCATTGAGCCAGTTCCTCCCTGTTGGCGCAGGGATTAAACTCTCAGGTCTATCAAGCTATCGCCAGCCTCTGCAGCACAAGTTCAATCCCCGGCCAGGAAGAAACCCACATGACACAGCAGACGTCTCCTGACTCACCCACTGTTCCCTTCAGCAGTGTATTTCAGTGGATATGCCGGTTCTGTTCCCCACTCTGTCTCTGATGAATCTTCTCAATGTCCCCCAAGCACCTCTGGCCTGCACCCCAATTCTTTTATTTCAAAATAAATAAAAATTAAAAAAAATCACTCTCTGAGCCACCACACAGCGCAATCAATGTGGGGCTGGGTGAGATCCAGGAAAATAAAAAGAAAAGATGAAAAAGAGGGAAAACTCCAGCCCACACCCAGGTCCCAGTGATCACTTGCCTCACCTGTTATTACTGTTTCCTAAGATCATTTGACTTGGGAAAAGGGGGGTAAACCAACAAAATAGTGTCCAAAGGAATCAATGTTATTTTTACAGGATGAGAAACAACTGTTTTCAGAAGGAATCCATGTGAATGCAGGTTAATGCCTTTATGGTTTTGGTTTTTTCCCCTTTGCCTAGGTACAACTTAGAGCAACAAAATTTAAAAAAATGCTCTTCTGCCCCTTCCCCCACCATTTAGCTGTAATTTAACCAGGAAAATGTTTCAATGATCCTTCCTAGGATGTAAAACAACCTTACACCCTAGGAAGACAGAAAATAAATGGAGATAACTGCATTTTCTCGTATTCTTCAAAGCTCCCTAGTCTTCATCCACATTGTACCATATCTTTAGGATCCTATAAGAAATTAAAGTGTTATGATTAAAGTAAACACTGAAAGAGGCAATAAAATTAAACCTCTAAGTCCCCTACCAAAATAGTGGGAAGAGACAATGAAAATATGGAAATTCAATTCTGGAAAAGGGAAGATGACCAATATTCCGCAAGTAGGTATTCAGCTCAATCTCTCTCCTGAGCTCTAGCGCCTTACACCCAGTTGCTTGTTGGACTTCTCCCTTTGGGGTCCCTCACCTGACCTCCTTCACCTCCCTGGAAACCTACCACAATACGCGGTCTGTGGTGACTTAGCATAATGTTTTTGAGGTGGTATATTCCTGCCATGAACTATCATTTGGCAGTAAAAAGAAATGATTAATTTTTTTACACATCCCATTTACTAATTATAAGATGTCAGACATGTCTACTTGTTTTTAAAATTTTGCATGTTTTTATTGTCATTTAATACACATAACATACAATGCAGTGGCATTAAGTACATTCATACTGTTGTGCAACTATCATCAACCTCCATCTCTAGAACTCTTCATCCACCCTACAACTCTCTATGCACTAAGCACTAACTTCCCATTTCTCCCATATCACCGCCCCCGCCCCGCCACCGCAAACCATCTACTTTCTGTCTCTCTAAATCTGGCCACTCTAGGTACCTCATTTGACAGGAGTCACACATTATTTGTCTTTTTCTTACAGGCCTATTGCATTTTGAATAATGTCTCCAGTGTCCATCCATGTTGTAGCATGTGTCACATTTTCCTTCCTTTTCATGACTGAATACTATTTCATTGTATATGTATACCACAGTTTGCTTATCATTTATCCATCAACATTCACCAGGGGTGCTTCCGGGTCTTAGCTATTGTGAATAAGGCTGCTATGCTCATGGATGTACACATATCTGTTCAAATCACTGCTTTCCATTTTTTGTATATAGACCTAGAAGTAGAATTGCTGGATCATATGATAATTCCATATTCAATTTTTTGAGGAATTGTCAAACTGTTTTCCACAGTGGCAGCACCATTTTACATTCCTGCCAGCAATGCACAAGTGTTCCAACTTCTCCTCACCTTCACTAACACTTGTTATTTTCTTTCTCAATAATAATAATAATAATAATAATATCATTAATAGCTATCCCAGTCACTGTGAAGTGATATATTGTGGGTTTTGTGAAATGGTATCTTATGGTTTTGATTTGCTTTTCCCTAATGATAACACCTTAATTTTTGTCTATTGTACCTTATGTTTAACAAATCCTAGTATGTGTTAAATACCTTAAGGAATTTAAAGAATCCATTTACAAAATGAATAATCCCCATGTGTGTCTAAAAGTTAATACAATTAGTTTGTTTACAGTGAAGTATTCCTGTAACTGGGAAACCAAAATGATTAAATATTTTCAGCATAAATGTGAGAGGCACTGTACTCTAACACTTGTCACGGGTTTGGTTCCCCAAGTAGTGCCCTCTGAAAGCCAGTTTCAGAGGGTGCAAACTGTTGTTACATAAACAGTGTCTGTGGGATGAATACCCATGACGGAGAAGGAAAGAAAGTAGGATCAGGGTCCTAAGATTCAAAAAATATTTGAGTATCACTGGTCTAGAGCAAACTAAGGGGGTTAACCCCTACCCTCAGAGTCAAATATTTATCTGACTACTAAGATTGGAAAGCCCCCTCTGCCACTCGTAATCAGTCTCTCTCCACACTCCCTCTCTCTCCTCTGTTCTCTCCACTCTGCTAACAGCTCTCACCCTCCTAGATGTGTTTCCCTCTGTATCCCTATATCCGGGCTCCTGTATACAGTTAGCTCACCTCCTCCTCCATATCCTTTTTGCAAACTGCAAGAAATTAAACTGTGGGTGGTAGCATTCTTTTTGCTGAAGATTGGAGCAATACATTATATATGGTTTGTTTTTCACAACTTCTGAATCACAGAGGTTGGATGTGCTAACAGTTGGGGTAGGTATTGTATTTCATCTACTATGGTAAGTTGAAATTGCACTTTTGTAATAAAGAAATTTCAAAAACCACCACCAACATCTATTTACAATGTATTGTGAATAAAAATGTATGCTTAATTGCCATCAAAAGATTAGACTCTTGTATTTGAGGGAGGTCCATTCAAAATATGGAAGTTTGGCACCTATTTATTTTATGCCAAGGGTGGAAACCACCAGAGAACAGAAAACACCGAAAACTCCAATAAGGGCTGATGTTCCTCCAGTGACACACTCTATCTTAAAATAATGTCTTGCTACGAAGACCCTAGAAAAGGCAAGATCTGAAGTGACGAGTAAGGAATCACCGAGACCATCAAATATCAATGAGAAGCGAGCTTCTTTTGGCTAGGAGAGTTTTTGCTTTTTGGATATATGTCTTGCTTCCTCCAAGTCTCATGAAAAAACAAAACAACACACATCTTGCTAAATTTAGTTGCAGGTCTTTCACAACAACGATGACAAAATTTTCCTCTGACCGCAATGTGTTTGAGTACAAATGGTTCCTCTTTCCAGACTCTGGTTTGTACATACACAAATTCCTAGTGAGGTGACACCCACACTCCCACAGCAAGACTCCTTTTTGAGAAAAGATACTGAGAATTCGCAGTACTCTGTAGGCCAAGGCACTGAGAATTAAACTCTGCTAGCTGGTGGTTATCCTAGCTGTGGCTCTGTATCTATTTCACAGCAACGGATGATTCCAAATGATGCAGTTTTATCATGGACAGTCTAGAGTGACACCCAGAGCTGACTGCATGTAGAGGGGTACCTTTGTCACCTTGTGCAATGGGAATCAGTGGCAAGTAGCTATGTAGGTCTTCCTGCCCCTACTGTGCCTCGAAGCCTCATTGCACCGCTCTTGCCCTCAGCGCAGCTCATACAAGAGCTGGCCTGGGGATAAAAGGGTTAGAGGAAAGAGGACACTGAATGGCAGTAAAAGAGAAATGAAAAAAAAAAAAGGGACTGAGAACAAAAGGAGAACAACAGAAGCAGAACCGCAAGAGGCAAGGGAATGCTAAAGATGAAAGAGTACTAGATCTTCTAATAATAGTTCCCATTTATCAGCACTTACTATGGCTAGGCCGGGAGGAACATTTTATGTGAGTTTCTTCATCGCATTTAATCCTTATAACCCGGTGGTAGACATTATGATGTCACTTTTACTGAAGATAAAACATGCTCCTGTCATGAAAAAGACGCGCCCCCCCCTCCGCCCCATAATCCTCACAACATTTAAAAGAAATCAAAAGAAGAAGGATAAAAAGAAGCAGGAAAAGTGGGACACATAGAAAGCATGAAACCAGATGGTAAAAAATACGCAGACAGAGTTTGGAGCTAAATTCTGCTGTTAAAAGACAATGATTGCCTATTGGGTTGGAAAAAACAAATTCACACTATTTGTTGTTTCCAAAAGCACATCTAAAACACTATGGCGCAGATGGGACAGTAAGGATGTGTGAAAACATACCAGGCACATACGAGGTTATAATAAAATCTGTCAAATTGACTAAGGTCAAAGTCATTACTGGATTAATGAGAGTTAACTTTCCTAATGATAAAAGACTTGGTTCACTATGAAACTATAACAATGCTGGATTTGCATACACCTCATGAAATAGCTTCAAATATGTGTGCGTGTGTGTATCTATATCTATCTTTGTGATATAGATAGAAAGATATAAATAGATAGATATGGATACATGTCAAACAGAAATTACCAGATTTAAAAGGAGAACTTGACAAATCGACCCTCACAGTATCACCGTGGAGATTTTAACATGTCTTTCAGTAGGTCGAACAGACGAAAAAAAGAAAATCAGCAAGACAGTAAGATCCACAAACTTGATTTAATGAGCATATGTAGAACATTGGGCCAGTAATTGGAAAATATGTATCTTGTTCAAGCACTTATGGAATACGTAAGGAATCAACTCCACATGGTGTCATGCAACAAACCACTTTCACAAGACATGGTATCATCTGGGAAACTGATGATGCAGGGAAATTCAATGACTGGCCTTAGCTTCTGTGGCTGGGAAGTGGTGAGCCTGGCCGCTGCTTCTTACCCAGCATGCCCACAGTCAGCACCGCAAGGGATGCTACCAACGAGGCTGTGCTGAAGTGACCTTGCTCTAAATCGAGCAATCAGAAAAGACAATCCCAGTGAAGTGTTATGGGAGGGATGGGTGATTCAGGGACCGAATTGGGGTGGGTTTTACTGCTCCTCCAAACCCCCTAGTCTGCCCAGTGTTTTCCAAATGAAAACGAGCCCTCGTTTTTCTGTCCTTTTCTCCGCCATTGCATTGCATATGGTTGACTCTGTACTTCACCATGTCTTCTCCCAAGACTTTCGGGATCAAGGGATTTCCTGGCCCAGAAACAAAAGCAGAGCCATCCCAATCTCCAATGCTTGGGATAAAAGTTAGCACTAAAACAGGCACCACTCTAAGAGGAGACATTGGAGAGGAACCAAGCTGGGTTTCTGAGGAGTCAAGGAGGTGAAGGTGCACTTATTTCTGCTGTACTGAGATGGCCAGCATCTTGCCATATCACGCTGAAAGCATCACTACTATTTGGATGTGTTTGTTTTACAAACGATTTTATTTCTTTGCATGTTCTGCATTAGTAGATTGGCTCAGCAAAAAGGTGTGAGACTTCTGGAAAAAGATGAAAAGAAAATGAGGCTTCAATTCCTTGCTTTCATAGGGGCTTGCGCAACAGCCAGGTAGGCAAAATGATCTCTGGGAGTGTGCAAATTAGAGTGTTGATTCTTGGGGTGGAGTCATAGTTATGCAAAGAACCCCCTCCTCAGAGAGGTCTTGTGGGTTGAGGGGAGAGCTAAGAGGATAACTGGAGTCTTCTAAGTTCATTACCTGGCAAGATCAAGAAAACAATGGAAGCTTTTCAGGACAAGAAGGTGCAGACAACAAACATGCAAATGATATATTTGAATCTTCAAACTGAGGAGGAGGATGAGGAGGAAAAGGAGTAAAGGATGGAGGAGGAAGAGAGGGAGGAGGAGGAGAAAGAGGCAGAGGAGAGAGACCAGTGCTAGCCAGTTGAGTGGTCTGGTTAAGGCTGCCCTGGACAGCATGCAGAGATCGGACCCCGGAAAGGAACAGAGCCAAAACTGGGATTTTGAGATCCAGAGTGGGGAGGGTGCAGTGAAAAGGTTGCAGGGGATCCTGGATTGAGATACTGGGGTAGTGATGATAACAACAGAAGCCAAAGAAGGAGCCTGCGATGATGCTGACACAGAGGCCCTTCCTCTTTCCCAGACCAAAGTTTTGGAAAGCAGAATAGGTCTAGTTCCATTAAGGAAGGGTTTGCGGCCCAGAGGGCGTGAGGCCTGGGAGTTACTAGAGGGGATGTTTTCAAGAGGATCAAGAGAGGGTAGGGGTGTCAGGTCCCAAGGGCACACTCTTTCATAAAGCAGCACCCCGGGTAGTTTGACCCTAGGAGGACTGGGGGAGCTCGCATTTTGCCTGAAGGCTGGCTTTGTCTCTGACAGCCAATGCCTCACTTAGTCTTTTTCTGGCCTTCTTGCCTCCAAGCAAGAGTTAAGGAAGTCTTGATAATTCACGCTGGAAAGCCAGATCTCCCAAATACAGGTTTTATTATATCACCACCTTGCTTGTCTCCGTATGTTTATAAACAGACTGCTGCTCTCATCTCCCCTTTCCACAGCCCTTCCCCATCTCCTCTCTCCTGTTCTGATTATCCTTCAAGGTCTAGTTCAACTCCCTTTTTTGCCAAGAAGCCTTCAAAAGCAATTCCAACCACAAAGGCTGTCTCCCCTTTCTCTGAAACCTGTACCACGAAGGAGCAGTCTGCTGGTTTGGTTGGCTTATTGCATTTTCTCTGACTGTTTGATACACCTCCTTACTTGGTTTGCAAGTTTCCCAAGGGCAACCACAAGAACCATTCATTGCTTTCTGTTTGTCGGTTGGTATCTTTCGTAGCACCTAGCAAAATGTAATTGCTTCATTCATTAAATTATATTTGTTGAGGCTGTACTTGGGCAGGTACACTCCTGAGTGCTGGGGATACAGCAGGGAATAAACTGGAAAAAATCCCCTGCCCTTGTAAAGCTTACATTCTGGAGTAGAGAGGCAGAACCACCCAGGAAAGGGGATAAGGAGGGCATGTCCATGGGGCTGGTAATTATCGAAGTGGTGGCTGGGGTAGGCCTCAGTGAGAGACAGGAGGGTTGAGGGTATGAGATATGTGTCCATCTCATAAAGTGGGAGCAAATAGCAGAGGAAATAGGCCGAGCAAAGGCCCTGAGGCAGGAGTGTACTGGATTGGTGTGAGGAACAGACAGGGTGGGTGGAGCCGAGCTCTCTGTGGGAGAGCAGCAGGAGAAGAGGTCAGAGGCCTGGGTAGGGCAGGATCTGGGAGGGCTGGAGACGTTGTTAAATGGAGAAGTCAATTTAATAATGGCCACAAAGTTTGTTGACTTAGAGGTGGATGGACTTCTGAACATTAACCCAGACACCCAGCTCTTTGCTATTCTACTTCAAGCTACACCCAGAAGCTCCCATCACAGTCCACTGGGGGCAAATGGCATCTCCTTATGTGAATCCCACTCAGACTTGGGAGTCATTTCACCCCGAACACTGAGGGCCTGGTATGTGACTGGGCATGCAACATCCATCTTACATTCTCTGGGCTATCAGAGGTGCCTTCCCTCCAGCCACCTCAGGGAAACTCACACTTGAAAGAAGGGCAGTGTGCTTGCTGTACGTACACATGTCTTCAAAACGAGCCCCTCGTTGTGGTCCCTTCCCAGCAATTACTGCCCTTAAACTCCCCCTATGGGGCAATCCCAATTTGTCAAGGGCTGTGAACACACACATAGTGCGGAGCAAAGAATTTTGTATTTGGGGGTTAAAGCAGCTTCAAAAAAGGTGACATTTGAGGAATGGAAGAGCTTTCTGGGCAGAGATAAGGCATGTAATGAGAAAAATATCAGCGGTTACATGCAGGAGCAGGCAGGTAAGAGACGAGGGAAGGAGGGAGAACAGGAGGTGGGTGGGGAGGGTTGGCACCCGCCCTATAGATGGTGGCAGCCCTGCTTAGCACAGCGGACAACTGACACACTGGAATGCAGATCCAATGTTACCAGAACTTCTGATTTCCTAAAGGAAGATGGAAATCCAGGGTGTTATGTAAATTCTCTGGATTTACACCCCCCCCTCTATTTGGGGCATCTGAATCCAAATTAATATAACCATAATGTGGGCCCAACAGACCTGCCTTCAAGGAACATTGGGCTTGAAGATGGCAAGTCAGCTAGGATGGCTGGAGCTCCCCGTGACTTGGAGAGCCTGGTTGGAGCCGAAATTGAGAAGTTTGGGGAATCTGTCTGAAAAGAAGCAAGCCTGCAGTCAAAGGTGTTGGGACTTCCTTCTCTGGCATTTAATGGGAGAGGTGTTACATAAGAAACTTATACGGGGAGTAAAACGATTAGATTTGCACATAGGGAAGATCCGTGTCCTGGAAGGTGGGTATTAGGGCCCATTGGAAGACCTTGGTGATAAATCCTGTAAGAGAAAGGCCGAAAGGACCTAAAGAGACTGGCAGAAGTAAGGAGGGGAGAGAATAGATCCAAGAGATATTTTATTTTTTTAAAGATGTATTTTATTTATTTATGTATACAAGAACTAGGGTCTAGGCCAGAGGTGTGGGGGGTGAGAGGATTCACCAGAGACAGAGTGGGGAGCAGAACAGGCAGACTGACCAAAGCACACTGCTGAGGGGAGCAGCAGGCAAGCCAGGAGAGGTCTGCTGTGCATGTGGGTCACCTCCCTGGCCAAGGATCAAACTCATGCCGCAGTGGCTGCTGATAGCTTGATAGCACTGAGACTTTAACCCCTGTGCCATCAGGGTGGCTCCAAGAGATATTTTAAGGTACAGTGAGTGACTACATGAATAGATGGCAGTGTGGGGGAACTGTGGGCACCAGGCACAGGCAAAGGAGGTGTCAAGGAAAAGTACTTGTGGTGATAATCTCTCACTAAGTTTTGGTGGGCATGGGGACAGTGGATGTGTGGGGCGAAGTACAAAAGATAACAAAAGAGCACACGGGCCCAGGATTGCTCAACTTTGGCGCCTTTGTCATTTTCAGTCGGATAATGCTTTGTGGTAGGGGGCTGCCCTGTGCATTGCAGGATGTTCAGCAACCCTGACCCCTCCCCGCTATCTGCCAATATAATGCCTTTCCAACCCCGAGTCATGACAATGTAAATGTCACCTGGGGAGGCAAAACTGTCCCAGTTGGGGACCACTGCTATAGATTCAGGAGGAGGGAAATTCCCTGTGTCCTATTTCTTTTTTTCTTTACACTGCAGTGGCATGTGGAGCTGATTGGTGTTTTGCTTAGTAAAAAGTAGAGGACCCTTGGAGAGATTCTTGCTGAAGTGCCAGAATTCTCAGCTAAGCTCAATGTTTGTGACTTTTTTTTAAATTTAATAAATAGCCCATTTTATTTTTTTTGTTCTCACTTTTTTTTATTTTATATATTTCTTACATCATTTTTCATTTTTGCACAATGTAGGCATTTTCATCTTGGTTATAGTCCCCATACAATTGCACCCCCCTTATTTTCACCCCAATCCCTACTCTCCCCGCCCCCCACCCCTGTAGTGTGTCTCTGGTTTATAGTTGCTTGTTGATTTTGATTTTTTCTTTTATGAATTCAAGAGGTTGTCTCTAATTAACCGGGACAAGATATGAACTTGGATGGAGGGACATCATTCTTTCCTTCCAGATATTTTCTTTTTGGGGCCCTTTTCTTGCTCCACTTGCAGATGAGGAGAAACCCTTAGGGAGAAGTAGAGCAGCAGTGCAGTCCAAACTCCAACCACCCCAGACCACGGAAAAGAGACAGGTCTTGTGTTGACTCACACACAAGGCATCAGGGCTCAATGAATGAAGGGTTAAAGCTCAATTTGATGTTGACTCATGACTTTGATTACACAAAGTCAAAAATGAGAGTTCTTTGTTTATTGCACTTCTTGGAAAGCCTTCCATTTGTCTTCATCTCCCAGCAGACCAGAACAGTGGCCTAATTCAATCCAAGATGCTCTTTGCGTAAAAGCACACAAAAATTACAAATAAAAGTTTGATGTTGAAGAAACAACATTCCAAACCCTCTCATCCCCTTCCAAAAAAAACATTTTTAAAAAAAATAAGTTGCTTGATGTTTAGGGTAGAAAAGTGGAATTGACTAACAGCTTTATAGACTTTCTCCTCACAATGTTCAAATTCTCTGGGCCATTTCTGGCCATTAATAACAAGTTGTGTGTCTTATTTTTTTTAATCATGTGTTGCCATTACTCTTTATGTCATTAAGCACTCACTCAGTCTATGCCAGACAGTGCCTCCCATGGCACTCAGCCAGTCCCGGGGGCTCCTGGTCCTGCTGGAGACGCCTTAGAAGGCAGATGACACAGTCATTTTGGAAATGTTATTATAAACGTGTTGTATAATGTTTATAGCAAATGTCAACAAGTATATATGTGTGTGGTGATGGCGCGGGGAGATCTTAGGTTAGACAGAGGATGGAATATTTGCAGAGGGATTTGGAAACAACTGTAATACCTCTCAGTATTACAGGCTTGGAGAGTTTATGCTGTTTTCATAAAGAGCATTTTGCTCAATATTATATGCAGGCAAGGATTTTATTATGAACCTTGAAAGGCAAGACTCATCATCTCAACATTCAGTTCAGGCAGGCGAGCCTCCTGGAAGCTTCCCTTGTCCCTTCTTTCATAAAGTTCCCCTTATTTGTATCCTGCCAGTCCTTGTTCTTGCCTTCTGAATAGCCCCTCACACTGGTTGCAGCTCTTTACTGGCAGAGCCATCTTTTAATGAGTGTCTGGTACAGTTCCTGAAAGGACAGTAAATATTTATTGAACTTGAGGGCCTTAATTCCCAGAGTGTGGCTTTTGTTTTGGATAGATTAAACATCCCCTTGCCCTTTGGGTAATCTCTACACTAGGTACTGATAAAAATCAGCAATTTTATTGCTCTAGTTTTCGCAGCTGATTTTCATCTATGTGGTATGTTGGTTTACTTTGATCAAAATACATTTTAGTTAGTGGGGGGGTCATCATTCCTCCAAACATAACTTTTTTGTGGGGGGGGGGGTGTTGACAGAGCAATGTTACCTTCCAATGACGTTTATGTCCTAATCTCAGACAATGGTGAATATGTCACCTTATATGGCAAAAGTGACTTTGCAGATGTGATTGAATGAATGATTTTGAAACAGGGGTACTGTCATGTTTTATCTGGTAGGTCCAATCTAATCACAAGGATCCTTATAAGTAAAAAGGGGAGACAAGGGGTACAGTCAAGGAAGCCACTTAATAAGGGAAGCAGAGGTCTGAGTGGTGCAGCCACAAGCCAAGGAATGTGGGCAGGTGCTAGAAGCTGGAAAAGGCAGGAACACATTCTCCTTGGAACCACTGCAAGGAGCTCGCTTGATTTTAGCTCCGTGTGACTTCTTTTTTTTTTTAAGATTTATTTATTTTATGCATATAAGAGCTGGGGTACAGGCCAGAGGTGTGTGTGTGGGGGGGTGGGGGCGGGGAGGGGTGAGAGGATTCACCAGAGACAGAGTGGGGAGCAGAACAGGCCGACTAACTGAAATACACTGCTGAGGGGAGCAGCGGGGAGTCAGGAGAGGTCTGCTGTGCCATGTGGGTTGCTTCTTGGGGAGGAGAGAGGGAGGGGCTCCGGATGGAACTGGTGCTGCAGTGGCTGCGAACAGCTTCATAGATTGCGTCTTAACCCCTTGCGCCACCAGGGTAGCCCAGCTCCGTGTGACTTCTGACCTCAGAAATGTACTATAATAACACCGCTGCTGTTTTAAGTCATTAAATGTGGGGCGATTTGTTACAGCAATAGGAAACTAATGAGGGTTCCGTTTTCCTCCATCTCCAGTCTCACTGACTCATAGTCACTCACTTTCTGTTTTCAATGTGTATCGTTCTGACTCACCTGCATCCTCTCACTACAGAGCCAAGAAAAAGAAATATGTAAAAAGTTGGTTGTGTGCTTCTAACAACTCAAGCGCACGGTATGGCTCTGTCCCTCGTATTTCAAATGCTTTTCCCGTCCCTCTCCTCCAACAGTATGTTTTCGCCAGCTGTCAACCACTTACTGTCCCCTCTTTGGTTTTCCCGGAGGTTGGGCTGGGATCTCGAACCGAACCCCGGCGTCAGCGTTTAGGAGACCAGAACTCAGAGGAAGCCGCATCTCCAAGACGCCCCGGCCAAGGCCAAGGTTCTTTCCGCAGACTGGCCCTGCCCTGGTGCCCGCCGGTCTGCACGTCCCCGGCCCCGCCGGTCTGCACGGCCGCTCGGGCTCGCTCCGGCGCGTGAAGGGCGGGGACCGGGCCGCGACGTGCTGGAGGAAGTTGTCGGGGGCCGGACACTGGACTCGGGGTGGGGGTGGGGGTGGGGGTGCCAGGTGTCGCGCCCGCGGAGCCACAGCCTCCGAGCCCCGCCCCAGCCCGCACGCTCCCAGGCGGGGGTTACCTGCGGCGGGAGGGGCGGGGCGGGGCGGAGCGGGGCGGGGCGGCCCTTCCCGTCTGCGCCGGCCCCCAGCCTGCGGGGCGAGGGAGCCGGGAAGTGGGAGAGGGAACGAGGGAGGCGGAGACTGCCGAGGCTCCAGCCCGGCGGGGCTCCGAGGCGAGGGGCTGCATGGAGCGGCCGGCGCGGCTCTGCGCGCTGGGGGCGCTGCTGCTGTGCGCCGGCGGCGGCGCCGAGCCCACCCGTGAGTGCGACCGGTCGGGATCCCGGGGCGGCGGTCGAGGGGGCGGCGGGGGTCGCGGCGGAGAGGCCCGCCAGGGCGCCGCCGGGTCGCAGCCGCGGTGGGGACGGACGCCAGGGACAGTCCTCACGCCGCCCTGCCCGGCGCTGGGCGCTTCCCCAGCCCGCTTCGAAGTGGGGGACCCAGGGGCGGCGGGGCTTCCTGGGGTCCCGGGGGGCGGCGGGGCCGAAGGACTGCTGGCGGCCACACTTCCCCTGCGCGCTCGGGAAGAGCCGGGGAGCCTGGCGCCAGGGCCGCAGGGCCGAAACCGAGCCGTGGCGTCGGAGGGCGGCGGGTCGGGACCCCGACTGTCGCCTGAGCGCCCGGAGGGGATGCGGGGCCGGGAGCCGGGGCGGCAACTGAGTTGGGGCGAGCCGGGAACGCACCAGGACTCCTTGCCCAGGACTGCATGGGTCCGGGGAGGAGGGTGGGAGTTACAGGGAACCCCTAAAGATCCTAATCCTTGTAGGAAGAGGACGTGAGAGTCACGGCCTACTCTGGCGTGCAAGAAATCCGTCGGGAAGCCGGGAGCAGTATCCGGCGGATGCCTCCCCCTCTCTTTAATACCCTTTCTATTATTTTGGAATCCTTTTCGATTTACAGAAAACTTGCAAAGATAGTAAAACCAGGCGGAGTATACCTCTCACCCTCTGTGGCAACTTACATTTAAGCAACTCGGTAGAGTTATTGTGAAAACTTGGGGCCTAGTGACTTCCTCACGGACAGCTCGTGAATTGCGTGGCTTTTTGGACATTTTGGCTTTTGGTGACGAGCATAGCCCCAGATTTTATAGGGCTTACTATCACATTGACACCAACACCCACAATTTTCGGATTGCGTTTTCACCAGTGTGTTGCGCTTTGAAATGCTCCTTGAAGTCATTGGGAAACCTTGGTGCCCTCTATTGATTCAGTCAACAAAACATGTGCCACCTGCTCTGTGCCAGGCAGTGCTCTAGCGGCTGAGGACTCAGTGTTGAGAATCAGATCACCTCCTTGCCTTGCCGAATTTGTTTGCTCCTGGTAGACTCAGAGAGGGAAAAAAAAAAGTAACATATAAGGTATGTCAGATGGTGCTAAGTTCAATGGTGAAAAGCCAAAGCTGGGGTTGCCACTGTAGAAGGGATGGGGCAGAAAGACCTCACTGACAAGGCAGCGTTTGAATAGAGACCTGAGGGAGAGTTGGAATTTTCAGCCAATAATTATTGAAGGGCCTGCCTTGCTCAGTCCTGGGTCAGGCTCTGGAGTTCCCTAGCTCCTCGGTGTGTATTGGGTGATCCTTGTTGCCCCCGTGCCTCTAGTTCAGATGGGAAGAGCCGATCGCAATAAGCATATGGGGAAACTGCAGTCCAGACAAGGGAAGGGAAGGGACTTGTCTAGGATCACCCATCTCAGTCTCGGATTTTCACAGTACCAGTCCAGTACCCTTCCTCCCACAGATCTCCTCCCCCACACACCTGAAACAACAGCTGCCCTGCAGACAAGGATGGCAACTCCCAACTTAATCAGCTTGGTAGCTGTGGTTCTTGGTAACTTGATTATTTAGACTGCAGCCACTTTTTTCACTATTACAAATGCTGATAGAATTGCGCTGAGGTATGGTAAAGGAAAAAAGAAAAACAGGGGACTGGAGTCTCAGTGATCTGACATGTTCCTGCTGTGGGACTTTGGACTAGTCATTTCCCTCCCTTATGTGGCAATTTTCTCATCCCTGAAAGGAGGAGGTTAAACTCTACCTTTGAAAGGCCTTTCCAGCTCTTCCAAGTGTTTGGAAAAAACAATTAGGTTCTCAGCTCAGTTTCGTCAGCTTGGGTGGGTAAGCCCGCATTGTGCATGTCTTAGTAACAAGTAGCACTTAATGTAATGTTTATGCCAGGCAGTGTGCTACGTTTTTCACTTAATCTTCACACACAGCCTCTCCTGTAGGTGCTGTTTTAAGCCCCATTTTTTGGACAGGCACAGTTCAGAGATAGGGTGGGGTCGATTCTAGACCACTGTGGGGAAGCAAATAGCACAACTAAAGCAAGACCCATGAAATATTTGGTTTTCCAGTGTTAAAGTATTGTTTACACTACGTGGTAGTTTGCTAAATGGTGTGCTGTAGCATATGTCTTTAAAAATGTACGTATCTGCATTAAATGTGACATAGAGACGCGACAGTAGATTTGATGGACTCAGGGTCGCCACAGACCTTCAATGTGTAAAAAAAAAAAATGAATAACATCTGCTCAGCGTGATAAAGCAAGCGCACTAGCATGAGGTATGCCTTTATATGAGAAAGCTGAGGCACGGTGCGGTTTAAGACCCTTCCTGAAGTCTCAGAGCTGGTAGAGTGGAGGAGCCCGGCTTCTGCTCCGGCAGCCTGAGTCCACAGACCTTGCTCCGGACCTCTGCATTCAGTGCCTCTGGAGCAGTGAGGGGAATCCTTGGCTGGGAGAGGAGCTGGGCACCTCTGAGCCTAGTTGCACAGGACTGGCTGGCACCCATGAAAGTGCATACAGACCATTGTTATGAAGCAAATGATCATGTATTGGAGACTGGCTTTATCATTGCCAGACTGTGTGGTTCAAACAGTTACATAGGCGTTCAGAGGAGAGGAAATGCTGAGGGCTGGTAATTCCAGGAAGAGGTAAAACTTGAGCTTGACCTTCAGGATGGGTGGAACTTGAGTAGGTGAAGGGGTTCTTCCCAGTGGGGGGAGTAGCAGCAGCAGAGACTCAGAACTGAGCATGAGTGTGCTTTTCTGGGTCAGCCAGGGTCCCTGCTTGGCTGGAGGGAGCTTTGGCAAACTTCACTTGCCTTTGAAGGGGCAGGTTGGGGCGTAGCCTAGAAGGGAGATGACAGTGGAGGAGAAGTGAGCTGGGGAGACTTGACTAGGAAAGGGAAATCGCTGGAGTTTGAAGCTTTGCAGGATTCTAGGGTTGAAGGTCTCCACTAGAAAGTTGTATTGTGAATCGCTTTTGTCCAGAGCCATGACTTACTGGTATCTGCTTGCCTGGGGGTCCAGCAGAACACATTAGTGTGATTAGGGTGATTAAGAGACATGTTGCAAGTGAAAATGGACAGAGGGTGATTACTGAGTAGATGAAGGGAAGGAGATGGATGATTCATATGTGATTCTTGCGGTTTCCTTAACTTTTCCCGAAATGTGTCTGCCTCTGCCTCTGCCTCTGCCTCTGTGTTTGAACAGGAGGGAGCAAAAACTATTAGCTAGGCAACTTGCCTTAGTATTAGAAGAGCAATGATTATGTCAGCTCCCAGCTAGAGCAGGATACTGCGCAAGATGACCAGACTCACTCAACGTTTGAAGTTTATTTTTCTTTAATTTTTAATTTTTTAAAAAGATTTATTTATTTATGCATACAAGAGCTGGAGCACAGGCCAGAGGTGTGGGGGATGAGAGGATTCACCAGAGACAGAGTGGGGAGCAGAACAGGCAGACTGACTGAAATACACTGCTGAGGAGAGCAGCAGGCAAGACAGGAGAGGTCTGCTGCGCCATGTGGGTAACTCTCTGGCAGGCCAGGGATGGAACTCGTGCTGCAGAGGCTGCAGATAGCTTCACAGTGCTGTGTTTAACCCCTTGCGCCACCAGGGAGGCCTAATTTTTAATTTTTTAAATTGAGGCAACATTGATTTACACCACTGTGTCTGATTTAGAGGTAGAGGATTACACCTCTTCAGGTGTATGTTACCACACCCACCAGCAAGGTACCCACAGCCCTCCACCATAGTTTTGAAGTTTAATTGGGGGAGCTATTGAGTTCTTCTCACCTTCTTGCTCTCCTTTCCAAAGTTAGTAATCAGCTCCTAAAAATGGGCAAAATTAAATGCCTAAGGAAAACTTATCAGTCAGAAGGGACACTTATTCTATCTCAAAGATTATAAAGCAATTCCATAGAAAACTAAAACAACAGTTTAGAACTCTTTTGTCTATTCGAAAAGAAAGAAAACAAATAGCTAACATTTATGTAGCACTAGCTCCGCACCAGGCACCAGTCTCAGCATTCTATCTGTATTAACTCATTTAGCCTTCACAATAACCCTATATTTGATGGATTATTGTTGACATTTTTTATGTCATAAATGAGAAAACGGAGGCAGAGAGATTTCAAGTGACTTGCCAGCTGCACGTAGTAGCAGAGCTGGGGCATGTAGGCAGGCAGTCTGATTCCAGAGCCTGCGGGTGGCATGACTACCTATGGTGAAATGACTTATCTTACGTATGGGGAGCTGTAGAAGACCTTCACAAGAAGCACAGGCTCCACTTATTCATGTGTATATCTGGAATGTTATACATATAAACACATTTCATATATATTTTAACGTCCCTAGACTGTGTTTAACATTTCAGAGTGAGAAAGATTGTGTGTGTGTGTGTGTGTGTGTGTTTTGAACTATAGGAAGTAGAAAAATCTCAAGAGAAATGGGAGGAAGCACTAGAGGAAAAAAAAAGAATGGCAGATAGCCACAAGTTGTCTGAAATATAAACTAATTAGAAGATCTCACTAAAGGATATTTCAGAACAGATGGAGAAGAAAAATTAAACCCATATGGGAGATCAGAAATAGGGCAAGTTATTGTTCTATTAAAACACTGAGGCTAAATAAAGATTTTTAAAGATCTCAAATTGCCTTAAAAGTTGGGGTGTGATTTAAATGATCCATAAATAGGTAATATTTTTCTTTTCAGGGCTTTAATTTCTTATGGGAGTGGGAGGTGGGTGGGAAGGTGGAGTGTCAAGTGCTGAAGGATCCTGGAGTTTTTGCTACAGTGTGTTTCTGGAAACTGCAGAGTAAGGCAGGTTATCCTAAAGTAGATTATAGTCTTTTGTAAGAACAATGTCTTTATTAGAGCCTCTACACCTGACAAATGATTTGTCCTCAAAAATGTCATCGATGGAATGTGAGAAAGGCCAAAGACGGGATGAATATGAACTTCTGTAGGCTGTCGTGTATAAAGCTGACTGTTAGGGAGAGCCTGTGGGGTTGATGTTTTGGACAAATGCAATTTTTTTTTGTTCACTTAATAGGGAAGGTACTACTGAGTTTTGGCATAGAGTATAAACTGTAACTATTGATGAACTCAATTCATTCATTAATTAAGCCCTTAAAAGTAATTAATGTTTGCCACTTTACACAATTTAGAGAGATTGTATTTTTTAAATTACTTTAATAAGCTATTTTGGAATAATTTTTGATTAACAGAAAAGTCACAAGGGTAGAACAGAGAATTCCTATGTACCCCCTCCCAGTTTCTGGGGGACAATTTGGTAGTCCTGGTCTCCGAAATTCTCAGGTAGCTTCCAAATGAAGTTTCCTTCCCCCACCTTCTTGTCTTTCCCTGAATTTGGCAGAAGCGTTAAAAGATCTTTCCCTGATCTTCCAGCGGGGTCCAAAATAATAGATTCAGTAACTGTATAGTGGAGACAGGTGGGTTTTCTCTAAATGAAGCACACTTTTAAGACACTGGTTCACAGTTTCTCTTTTTTCCTTTTCCTTTTCAGAGTAGTTTAAACCACACTTCCACATGTTTAGCATCAGACCTCAGGGGAGCAACAAAGGCTGTTAAATCTTTCCCAGTACTTCTTGGGAAAAGTTATAAAAACAATAACCAGGTCAACTTAGCAAGCATAATTAAAGCAGAGCTGCGTAAACTCACTCGCAGAACTGCAGACATTGAAGAGATTGTATCAAGGGAGAAGTGGACCCCCAGTGTAGAGAACCCCAGGAAGAAGACTTAGAAATTTCAGAATATACTCTTCTTGAGCTTCACAACAGAGCCAAGAATGTGGCCTTGGGGACACGCTTTCTGGGTTTGCACGTATCTGTCATTTCCTAGTCATGGGATATAGGGCCAGTGACTAGTGTCCCTGTGCCTCAGCCACCTCATCTCGAAAAAGCTGGTAATATCCCTGTGAGCATTCTGCAGATTCTGTGAAGAGTACTTAGAAGTGTCTGGCTCTTAAATATTAGATATTGTTTTTTTTGGTTGATTCTATTGGTCTTATTGTTGGCCTCCAGGACTTGGATTAAATGAACTGTTGGAAACCCTGGCTGATGTCGATAAATCTATTTCTTGTTTTGAACAGAATCTCAGCCCCCTGTGACGAATTTGAGTGTTTCTGTGGAAAACCTCTGCACTGTGGTTTGGACGTGGAATCCTCCTGAGGGAGCCAGCCCGAATTGTAGTCTGTGGTATTTTAGTCATTTCAGCAACAAACAGGATAAGGTAAACTTTCTGGAATGTATAGCATTGATGATATAAAGTGAACACTTGGATTGGAACCAAGAGTACAACAAATTCTAATGTTACTTCAAAGCAGGGATTTTATTATCACTTGTGTCCAAATTTTAACTGGGAAAATTACAGAAAGGCTGTTGACAAAGTGAAACATTTGAAAATCTTTGCTCACTTTATGATAATTATCCAATTGAGATGGCTCTGAGAAGAAATACTTGATATCTTTATCTAGTAGGCACTCGATAATTATGCTAAAGTTGGTTCTGATGTTCCTGCCAATACCTTGTATTGACAGAATTCTTTTTAGTTTCCCAGGGAATTTTCACATGTACTCTTTTTTTTAAAGAGTCATTTTATTTATTTATGCATACAAGAGTTGGGGTGCAGGCCAGAGGTGCGGGAGGTGGGATGAGAGGATTCACCAGAGACAGAGTGGGGAGCAAAACAGGCGGATCTACTGAAATACACTGCTAAGGGAAGCAGCGGGCAAGATAGGAGAGGTCTGCTGTCCCATGTGGGTAGCTCTTTGGCAGGGGATCAAACTCATGCTGCAGTGGCTGGGGATAGCTTCACAGTGCTGACACTTAACCCCTTGTGCCTCCAGGGAGGCCCTTCACATGTACTCTTTTGCTAATCACATGCACAAATAGATATGTAAGGATTATGTGATGCACAAGTAAATGGCCACACAGAACATGAAAATACAAGATGTCTGTGGTAGGTGGGGTTGACTAAGTCTCCTGATGTCTGAGGAAAAATGAGGGAAATTTTCATTTTTTTCAGTAAGATGTAGTCAAGTTAATATTTGTTAACAGGATTATGTAGTTTTGGGTTCTTTGTGATAATCTTATTCAATGGAATTTTCTCTTGGGCCTCATTGGCTTGTAAACCCTTCTAATTGACGTGTTCTTCAAAGCATCAGATCAAAACTGTTTTATATCTTTTTACCTTCTTTAATTGTGTATGTGTGTGTGAGGGGGCGAGGTGGGGATGCTCAGGGATGAATCTGCCCAGTATTTTGAGGAGGCCAGATGAGAAGTTGTTATTAGTGACAATGAGTTGGATTCATGAATTGTGAAATCACTGTGTTCAAGCAGCTTTGGTGGCTGGAAGAGTCAGGAGAATTAGGTTCTAGTTGGTGTACCACTCTTAGCTCCTTCAGTGGCCTGTGTAAGTCACCTGACATCTCTGAACCTTAGTTTTCTCAGCATATGGAGTGAGGCTCTACTTACTTCCCTGGCTTGCTGGGACATGGAAATATGTGAAAACTGAATAAAGTGAGAGTGGAACAGACTCTTTCACTACAGGGAAAATTTGCTAATCTGCCTCCTTCACCCCTTTCCTGTTGAGGTATTTATTACAGTTTAGGTGTTAATTGATAAAAAAAATTGAGGCAAGTCAGGAGTATTTGAATTAGAAAAGAGGTCCTCTAAATGCGGAAACTTGTAATACTTCTAGCAGTGAAACAAGAGTAGAGGGTTCCCCTTTTCACTCTGTTGGCTTCCTCTTGTGCCAAAGGAGTGGCCTGAGGCATTTGGCAAATTTTGTTGGTTTGTTCACCCTTGACAAATTCTGGAAAATTCCGTAAGTGCTTTGCCTAAGTACATCACCCAAATACAGTCTTGAGTCTTAAAGAACTTATGGCCAGGACCAACCACATATATACCTTATAGCCCAGGTGTGGAGTCAGCTCTACTGGCTAGGTTTGTGTAAGTATACTTGTAGGATGGTCACACAGTGATGAAATAGCCTAACGACGAATTTCTCAGAGTATAGCTCTGTGCTTAAGGGATGCAAGACTTGTATCTAATTGAAACCGTGAGGAGCTCACCTTTTTTTCTAATAAGGCCCTTTTCATTAGCCTGTCAGCCATGCTCAAAGATCAGTCAGGCAGATATTGTGAGATGCTAGCTTCAAAATGAGGCTAATTCCTTGGTATACTTATAGAAGTTTAGACTTAGAACTAAATTTAGGAGGCAGTGGCATCAGAATTGGGTTTGAAATTTTCTCTCCTTCCCTTTTTAAGCGGTGTGAACTTGGACAAGTTGCCTAACCTTGCTGAACCTACTTTCCTGTTTGTAAAATGCTGGGGGGAAGGGCCTAATAATCCTACCTACTTCATACCAATGGAGATGGTGTTCCTAATGCACCTGGCACAGAGTTACTTTCAGTAGCTTTTACCCTTTACTATTATTACTCTCATTCAGTTGAACCATATGAAATGGTCGCTTTTATACGTCCTGTTATGTGGTTCAACCTAATATTATCATTTAATCTTGTTCCCACTGCTTTGCCCCAGAAGAGGCTGTGTGGAAACCATAAAGGATGAGCTTTTCCTCAGATGCCTCTTTTAGTCCAGCCGTTTGACATCTTTGATGACTCTCAGTCCTGCAGTTGTGATCAACATGGATTATTCCTCTCAATCAGAAGAGGAGATTTTGACCGTTATAATCCTGAGGTTTCTGATGAGTAGCAGGAGTGATTCCCTTTCCTCTTTCTGTCCTTTCCATGTAGCATTAACATCATCAAACAAAACTGGGTATATTTTACAAAGCATCTTGGAAGCAGTGGCTTTATGACAGTTTGTACATAGTGGGGGACTTATGTGGATGTTTAAAGGTCCCAAGTTAGTAAATGAGAGAAACCCTTGAAGTCATTTTCAATCTTCAGATTGGAGGACCATTCAGATGAGAGACAAGGAATCATAGATGATTTTTTAAAAAGAAAAGATTAGCAGAGGTGACTGCTGCCCACGAAGGTTTTAGCAACATCTAATGATTCCCAATCTGCAAGTAGAACGATCTGGTATCAGATATTAAATATCTTTTATTACTAAGCGACAGGGAAGTCTCTCACTAGGTAAATAAATGAAACGGCCCTTTTTCCATTCTGACATCCAGAGAGACAGGAGCTGAAGTTGATTCCCCTTTCCTTCTGCAAAGGGAAGCTGAAATTTGGGAAGGTGTGATCCAGTGAAGGGAACATAGGTCCTGAGGGGGAGGGATCAGTTCAGGATGCTGGCCCTGGTTTTTGATAAATTTTTGAAGGAACCAGATTCCCTGAGGGGTGAGGATATTGTCATAAGGCAGTTACCAGTGAAATGAGTCACCGTAGCAGCAGAAAGTCACATTGGGAGAAACACACATATCTCATGTAGATTTGCTGGGAGGGATTTTGTTCCTTGTTTGATAGAGAAAGGTACATTCAACTTGGAAATCACAGACACCAATTTTTTTATATTTTTTTCTACCAATTTAATATTATTTATCTTGAACTTTGAAAAAGATTTTTAAAAATTGTCTTATTACCCCCCCCACTGTCTCTTTTCTATATTATTTTGTTATTCATGTGCTCCAAACATAAAGTTTAGATTTAGGTATTAAGGTATTTTTTCCAATTGAAAAAAATCCCATCATCATAAAAATCTTGTAATAAAATTCAGCCCTGTCACGGGAACAATATCTAATATAATAGGACAACTGGGTTTTCCCCATGATTCTAATTGTTGACATTTGATCATGCATTTCCCTCCCCTCTGGCGTCCTTGAAGGGCAAATGCAGGTTCCCAACAATTATCAAGGATCCTTGGATTCAGCACACATTCCTCTGTCCAGGGCCAATTCCTTAACTTTGCCATGAGAACATTGTAGGCGAAATGTTCTAGAGAGCCTTTTGGTGGCATAACTGGTGTGCTCTGTTCCTATAGGCAGAAACCCTATGGAAAGCCAAATGATGTGTAGATTTCTGGGCAAGGATTCAGGAATTAGTTGGGAAAATGTAAAGGGCTATGTAAAGTGGGAGGCCCCACTGAGGGCAAGCACAGCTTTGTCAGTGAGACAGAATTACTCAATATCCACGGAGCTAAATCACCCTCCGTTTTTTCCCAGAATTTTGCTTGAGGATATTGCTTTTTCTTTTCTGCCAGCACTGACCCACCAACTCCGTTCCCAGAGTGCTGTCTTGCCTAGGTCTAAGAGCTGTTCTGCTTCTATAAAGTGATATTTTTTTTTCATGACTTACCTATGGTTCCTTAATTGTTGGTTTGCTGCCTAGCCCTCCCAGGGCATGCCCTCCTGCTCAGCTGGCAGAAGGGCCCCTTAGAGTAATTAGACAGAGGTAACTCTGATGAATTTTCTCTGCGTGGCCATCAGCACGTATTTAAAAGGAAATGCTCTCTCCAACTTGAGAAACAGAAACTGTTGCAAAACAGGAAACTCCTGTTAATCAGGAGCTCTGATTCCAAGCAGCTCCATTCTTAATTCTTCCACTCTGTCACCCAGGGAAATGTTAATTTCCTAAAGAGCCCTTTAATCTCATTATTCTAAATCCTAATGATCAGATTTGTGACTAAGGTCTATATATATGTTGTCTGTAAGTTGACTTTCTATGATTCCACAGAGCTTACCTGCTTTTCAGAATCAGGGCAATGTGCCCAGTACAGATAACAACCCTTAACATTTATATGCATATGCGATAGGCAAAATGTTTAAACAGTATAAAAGCTTTTTTTTTTTAAAGATTTATTTATTTATTTATACAAGAACCGGGGTACAGGCCAGATGCACGGGAGGGTGAGAGGATTCATCAGAGACAGAGCGGGGAGCAGAACAGGCAGACTGATGAAATACACTGTTGAGGGGAGCAGCAGGCGTGACAGGTGATATCTGCCGTGCCATGTGGGACCCTCGCTGGCTGGCCAGGATTGAACCTGCGCTGCAGAGGCTGTGGACAGCTTCACAGTGCGGTGTTCAACTGCCTGCACCTCTAGGGGAGGCCCTACAAAAGCTATTTAATGAGAAATCTTTCTTTGGCCCACAGCCCGACCCCCCTATCTTTCCTCCTTTTCCTCAGAGATGACCTGGGTTACTGGATGCTTAAAGCAGTCCTTTTTACTTTGATCTTGATGGTATACTGCATCTACTTGGAGTTGAATTGTGCTCATCTTACTCCGTTTCACTTAAAATTGCTTTTAGGTAGTTGATGTATTACTATGATAGGTTTATAGGTCAAAGACATTTAAATGTGGGAAATTGTCTTTTACTTATACTGGCATTTTCCCCAGTGACAGTGCTGACAATTGGCGCAGGATAATTCTCTGAGGCGGGGAGGGAAGGCTGTCCTGTGTGTTGTAGGATGTTTAGCAGCAGGCTTGGCTTCTCCCCACAAGATGCCAGTAGTAAGTAGCCTCTTCCCAAGTTATCACAACCTAAGGGGATCCTAGACAATACCAAATATCTCCAGAATTGGGGTTGCACAGTCACCCCATGTTCAGAATCACTGATCTATACCATTTGAGAACTTTCTATTTTTTCCCCACATTTGGGCATGCTAATGTTTTATTACGCAAGCGTTTTTTATTACTCAACGTGTTTGCTACAGCAATGCTTTTTAAATTCCTACGCATAGAAAATTGCTCCAGAAACTCGTCGTTTGAAAGAAGTGGCCCTGAATGAAAGGATATGTCTGCACGTGGGGACCCAGTGTAGCACCAATGAAAGTGAGAAGCCTAGCATCTTGAAGGAAAAGTGCACCCCAGCTCCTGAAGGTAACTACAGAAAGCACTCTCTCTTGGTATTTAGAGAATAAATTCAATTTATGGATCTGCTTATGATTAGTATGCATTAATTCATTCAGTTCTCAAACACTTGCTGAATCTAATAAGTGCCAAGAAGTACTGGCAACACAGTATGAGGGTGTCCCTGCCTTCAAGGTATACACAGACAACCTGAATAATGATGCTTCATTGTTATGCTATAGCACTTAAGGATTTGCAAAATGATGCACATAAAGGCACAAATCTCCCCTAAATCCAGCCTCAGAAACTTGTGAAATGAGCAAGGCATGTATTATCACCCTTATCCATTTTATGAGTGAGTAGCTGTAGGTCTTCAGATTCCAGGTCCGATGCCTTAAAAAAAAACCCAACAAGATACTATCTTACTCATTATATAGAGAAATTAGTTTGATATACAGCTATCAAAGGGAAAATGAGCATGCCGGTTTAGCTCCAACTCAAGACAAGCCACAGGAAAAACTGCCAAGTAGGCACCTTGATCATTATCCCCCAACTCCCTTCTCACCCATCACTCCGTGTCCTTTTCTCTGATGGGCAGGAAGTAGTATGCTGTTTAAGAACAGGGCTACCAGAGCCAGATGTCCAAGTTCAGATTTCAGCTCTGCCAGCTGCTAGTTGCATGATGTTAAGCTGATCACGTAGCCCTTTCTCCTTCAGTTTCCTCATCTGTATAATGGCATGATGATTGTACCTACCTCCCAGGGTTGTTGAGATTATGCCATAGTATATGCTGGGTGCCTAGAATAGTGCCTGTCCAAGAGTAAATACTGTCTCCGTATGATCTGTTAATATCATATTGTCCCTCGGTTGGGAGTTGTTTATATTTTCACATTCATTTTGGACTTCCTTAGTCATTGCCTGTGGTTGAAATATTATGTGACCTTTAACCTCCTTCTCCAGTTAGGAACACAAGAATTAGGGTTCTCTTAGTGATAGTAAAGATTTTTTGTTTTTAGTATCAGCTGGAGAGACAGAGTTGTGAACACATTAGATTTCAGTTTTCTATCCTGGGTGCCTTCTGGATAACATTGAGTGAAGTATTAGGGGTTAGTTTTCTGGTAAATTAGCATGAAGAATCCTCACCATTCTCCATACCCCACAGTAATTGGCTAGTTTGCACTGCAAAGAGAGAAGAATCCTGAACTCTCTGCTGGATATTCTAGGTGATCCTGAGTCGGCTGTGACCGAGTTACAATGCATTTCGCACAACCTGAGCTACATGAAGTGTACTTGGCTCCCTGGAAAGAATACAAGTCCTGACACTAACTACACCCTCTCCTATTGGTGAGTATGTGCAGGAGACTTGTAGGGGAAGGACTCACTGTGATACTGTGATGGTGTTGGAAGCCTTTGGATCTAATCTAGTTTTTTTTTTTAAAAAGAGCTATTGGTTCTTTTCTGCACACCCAAAAGATGAGCAATTCGCTTTAGTGGGAGATGCATCTGCTTTTGGTGCTTACTTGCAAAAAAAAAAAAAAAAAAAAAAAAAAAACTTCTTTAAGAAATAGTTGGGAATCCACAGGATGTTGCAATAAGTGTACATGGAGACCAGAGCTTCTCCCAGTGGGAACATATAACTAGAGTGTAATATTGAAACCAGAAAGTTGACATTGGCACAATCCACTCACCTTGTCCAGATTTCACCAGTGTTACATGTACCCATGTGTGTGAGTGTATGTATGTATGTGCACTGTCTGTGCAGTTTTATCACATGTATAGATACAGAATAGTTTCATTTGAGTTGCCCTTTTATACCCATACTCACCTCCTCCCTTCTCCCTGCATTCCTCTCCTCCAACTCTAACCTCTGGCAACCACTAATCTGTTCTCCATTTCCGTAATTTTGTAATCACAAAAATGTTACTGGAATGGAATCCTATAACACAGAGCTGTTGGAGGCTATTCTTTCATTTTTTAATTTTTTTAAAGATTTATTTATTTATTTGTTTATTTATTCATTTATTCATACAAGCACTGGGTACAGTCAGAAGTGCGAGAGGGTTAGAGAATTCACCAGAGCCAGAGAGGGAGAACAGAGCAGGCAGAAGGAGTGAAGTACACTGCAGAGGGGAGCAGCAGGCAGCAGGAGAGGTCTGCAGGCCATGTGGGACCCTCCTCCAGTGGCCGAGGAGCAGCCAGGGATCGAAACGGCGCTGCAGAGGCTGCGGGCAGCTTCGCAACCCAGCGCTCAACCGCTGCGCCACCGGGGAGGCCCTGGAGGCTATCTTTTTAAACTGCACAATACACTTAAGAGCTATTCAAGTTGTTTTGTGTGTTGATAGTTGATGGTTCACTCCTTATATTGCAGAATAGTATTCCATAGTATAGATGTACCATTTTTTTGAGCCATTCATTCCTTAAAGGATATCTCAGTTGGTTGCTCTAAATATTCATTTCTCTGAAATAAATGCTCAAGAGTGCAATTGCTGGGTCATATGGCAGTTGTATATTAGTTTTAGAAAAATCTGCCAAACTCTCTTCTAGAATGACTGTACCGTTTTACATTCCCACCAGCGATGTATGAGTGATTGGTGTCTACTATGAAAAAACAATTGTGCGATGCCCAGGGTGAAAAAGTTGTTTAGCTCCCCCCAGAATAACTTATATTTGATATTTGTGTCTATTGCTACAAATTGTGTTAACTTTCTAAATTAATATTGAAATCATTTCCTTATTTCCTTTTCCTTAGAGCCTAGAATTATTTGCAACACAGTAAAGGAGACAGGACCAGGTTAAACAATTTCATTCACTAAAATTATTTAATACATATTGTGGTATAGTACTGAAAGGGTGGCAGAGATGAGAAACATATCTCTTTACTCCTAAAACTTAAAATGTAGATGGTGAGACAGCGCTGGACACAATTACCTATAGAGGCACATCCCAGAGATTTTGCAGGCTCGAGTCCTAGCCACCATGATAAAGTGAATGTTGCAGTAAAGCAAGTCACGTGACTTGCTTGGTTTCCTAGTGCATGTGAAAGTTATGTTTGTGTTAGCATGTAGTCTATTAAGTGTTCAATGGCTTTATGTATAAAAAATAATATATACCTGAATTTTACGTAACAACACAATTTCACTTTAATAAAAAATTAAAATAAAACAGAATCATAGATTTAAAAAACAGTGTACATACATGACTTATTTAAATGTGACGTAAAGACACGAAATGAGCTCTTGCTATTGCAAAATTGGCACTGATAGGCTTGCTTGATGCAGGGTTGCTGCAAACCTTCAATTTGTCAAAAATGTAATATCTACAAAACACAATAAAGCAAGGTGCAATAAAGTGAGGTGTGCCTGGATAAATATAAGAGCATGATGAGGCTTCCAAATTATAGACAGACTCTTGTGAGAAGCTAGGAGGAAGCTGGGAGAGGTGGCAGGGGGAGGGCTGCACAGATGTGGATATTTCTTAGGCACTGGCCTCTGGGAAAGCAAGTGCTGAGGAACAGGGCTATTTAGTCAGTGATACCAGGGTGGGGAAGTAGGAGGTCTAGCATAGGCAGTCTGCTCTCCATGAGACCTTGTCATCCTTTCTGTCTTTAATTGAAATGGTTTCTGAGAAAATGGGGTGTGGAAGGCCATGTCCCGAACTCTGAAGCTACAAGATAAACATGGATTGTCCATCTTGCCTGATGGCCTGATGAAAGTAGTTTTGGTATATTTAAACACTCATGGCTCTGTAGGGGAATAGACTGCAAAAATCATGTAACTTTTTTTTTTAAAGATTTATTTATTTATGCATACAAGAGCTGGCATACAGGCCAGAGGTGTGGAGGGTGAGAGGATTCACCAGAGACAGAGTGGGGAACAGAACAGGCAGACTGACTGAAATACACTGCTGAGGGGAGCAGCGGGGGAGTCAGGAGAGGTCTGCTGCACCACGTGGGTAGCTCCTGGGCCAGGGATCGAACTCTTGCTGCAGTGGCTGTGGATAGCTTCATAGGTTGCGTCTTAACCCCTTATGCCACCAGGGTGGTCCATGTGACTTTTTGAACAAAAATCTCCAAAGCTACCTCAGGTTCACATCCACTCTCTGTCCCTGTTCCACAGAACGCTGCCTGCAAAACTGAGACGTGCTGCAGGTGAAGCCACATGGCCCTTAAATTGTGGTTCAATCTCAGGGAGGGTTTTTTCTGATAGAAATAATTCTCTTTCGAAGTTTTATCATTTCACTTGCCTCCTTGTGCCGCTTGACTCTCCTTGACTCTCCTTGACTGAAAACCCTTGGGTGGCTCCCTGGTGGCTTTGGGATAAAGCCCAAAGTCCTCAGCGTGACAGACAAATCCATTTATGACCTGGCATCTGCCAGTTTTTCAAACATCAGTCTCCTCTCCCTCCATGTTTCTCTACCCCTCTTGCATCCTATGGTCTATCCCAACCTGAACTGCTTTCAGTTCCTCAAACTGACTCTTCAAACACTCTGAGTAGTGAAATTAGCCACAGCCAAGCAGAATAGTGAAAGCTATCTGTGTCTCCTCACACCCCCTGCTTCCCCTTTCACCTGGATGCCTCTTAGTTGCCTTCTTATCTCAGCTTAGATCACTCTTCAGGGAGCCTTCCTTGGCCTCTCACATCTCTCAAGATTCGTGCCCGGCAGTGTCGTCCTATAGCACCTTGCACTTTCCCATGTCGTTGGTAGTACTTAGTAAGTTGTGTTGTCATTTCCTGTTTGCTAGTGATAGCCTCCCCAGATGGCCCTCTCCCTTGAGAACAGAACTGTGTCTTGCTTCCCCTAGTGCCAGACTCAAGGTAGGTGCTCCAGAAATCACATTGGAGTGTTTGGTAGATCCCAAGCTAGAGAACATTTGGAACTTGGGGTGAGTGACAACTTACGATGTGTAAACAACTGAGAAGGGATAGAATTTGGGGATAAGAGAGGACTGAGTAGCTCTGACTCCCCAAAGAACAGCTATCGAAGCTAGAGGAGATGTTACTAGAGACTTTTCAGATGTCTTTCAGGCAGGTAGCCCCCCTCTGTTAAGTTTGTTGTTCTCACTCCTTACTGGTAAATCACAAGGAAAGCCTTTAAAGAGTATGTGTGCATGAAAGGGCAGGGAAAGAAGGGAAGAAGTCTTAAAACTACATCTTATCCCATGGCTGAGTGTGCAGGAAAGGCACCCAAATGTAGGAATCAGGGTGGCCTAGTCCTCAGTGTTCTTATAAGACAAAAATAGGGAAGTGCTTGAGGTGTCAGTCATTGCAGACCATGTTGTAGTGCATGTTGCAAAAGGAGCGCCCCTGCTGGGTGATGGAATTACAAAAACCCAATTTGTACAGCATTCCTTGTCTTCTGGCTGAAGTAATCCTCTTCCAGGTTGATACAGAGTCTTTGCAGACGGTGCTTGGGTTGGCTTTCAGCCCTCAGTTGACACTTTTGTGCAGAGCACAGTCTATAACTATTGGGGGTAACTCAAGAATCCATCCCCAGAGTGGGGCTTCACAGGCTCCTGAGTTGGGGTGGGGGGACAGGTATCAGGGACACTTCTTCTTGTCATTGGCATTCCCGGAGCTGGTCATCGCCAGCTTGGGCTCTTCCTGCAGTATAGCACTGTCCCATCCAGGAGCCACTATTTACATTTTAATTTCTATGAATTCAAATTAAGTCAGATGAAAACTTCAGTTGCTCATTCTTACTAGCCAAGTTCCCACATGGGCTAAGTGGCCAGTGGCTCCGGAATGGGACAGCACAGATATTGAACATTTCTCTAACCGCAGAAAGTTTGGGAATATATTCTGTATCTCTGCCCTCACTGATCTACAGCTGATTCTATTTTGGAGCTGCATGGCCTGGGCTCACGGCTTGGTTCTCTTCCCTACCAGCAGTGTGATTTGGGCCAAGGCTCTGTTCTCTCAGTCTCAGTTTTGTAATCTGTAAAGTAAGAAGCAATAATAGTGCCTACTTCTCAAGGGTGTGGTGAGAACTATTATTGTATGAAAAGTGTTTGGTCTTGGACCTAACTGCTAACATGCAGAGAAGGGGCAGCCCTAATGCATAATAACTGTATAGTAGTGCCTGCCTCACCTGGTATCTGAGGTTTCGCTTTCCGAATTTTCAGTTGCCCGGGTCAACCGTGATCTAAAAATAATACTTACAATAAAATATTTTGAGAGAGAGAGAGACACCACACTTACATCTATTTGATTATTAGTTATCATTGTTAATATCTTACTTGCCTCATGTATACATTAGACTTTATCATAGGTATGCATGTTTAGGGAAAAGCAGTATATATAGGATTCTCTACTGTCTGCAGCTTCAGTCCTCCACTGGGGCCTTGGAACATATTCCCTGTGAATAAGGAAGGGCTATTATATATATTTTCTTCTTCTTACTTATCCCTACTCCTTTGCACATGTAGCCAGTGCACATTACTGGCCTCTTCCCCCACCTCAAAGAATCTGCACCTAACCTGTGCCTCTTCCCTCCCTGCTCTCCCCTAGATAGAGCCTTTCCAATCAAAACCACAAAGTGCTGAGGATCAAGCACTGGGAATTGGTTTCAGAACCAGTTTCCATCACATCAAATGGTTTCCCTAATCCCCAATCAGAAAATGGTCATTTTGAAGCCCCAGGACAGTGTCCTGTGGGACTCATGGGCTTTGAAATGAGCCTGACTTTAATAACTACAGACTAGCCGTGCCAAAGAATTCCAGGGAATTTTCTTACCACATGAATCATCTTCAGAGTTGAGGGAATAGTCTTTAATTTGTCCATTTCCTCCTTGTGTTTGCAATGTGATTCTGTGGAGGAATTCAGCATGGACTTTTAACAACAGCACCTGGAACGCCTTCTATTTAGTCCTTCTCTAATCTTTCACAAAAAGTCTGAAAAAATGTTGTCTCTTCAAAACCCATATTTACCTTGTTATTCTTTCATTTAAATGACAACAAATTTTAAAAAATTCATAACTGGGGTCCATGAGAATATATGAAATAGGCTGGAACAAAGATGAAAAAGAAATCTCCAAAATTGCCCCCTGGAGGAATTCCTTTCATTATTTGAAAAAAAAACTAATTTCCACCTAGTTTTCCTTTCTTATGTAACAAGAACTTCACAAGTTTCTTCAGTTTCTGTCTGTGGGTGGAAAACATTCTAAGCCTTCTGATCTAAAAATTAGTTAGGGCAGCAAGTTAGTTTTTATTTCTTATTATATTTTTTAAAAGATTTATTTATTTATGCATACAAGAACTGGGGTGTAAGCCAGAGGTGTGGGTGGTGAGAGGATTCCCTGGAGAGAGTGGGGAACAGAACAGGCAGATGTACTGAAATACACTGCTGAGGGGAGTGGCGGGCGAGGCAGGAGAGGTCTGCTGCGCCATGTGGGTCACCTCCCTGGCCGGGCATCAAACTCGTGCTGCAGTGGCTGGCAGTAGCTTGATAATGCTGTCTTTAACCACTGTGCCACCAGGGAGGCCTAAGTTAGTTTAGTTTTTTTTTTTAAAGATTTATTTATTTTTACACAAGAGCTTGGGTACAGGTCAGAGATGCAGGGGGTGAGAGGATTCACCAGAGACAGAGCGGGGAACGGAACAGGCAGACGGACCAAAGACACTGCTGAGGGGAGCAGTGGGCGAGGCAGGAGAGGTCTGCTGTGCCATGTGGGAATCTCCCCGGCCGGCTGGGAATAGAACCGGCGCTGCAGAGGCTGTGGACAGCTTCACAGCGCTGCACTCAACCCACTGTGCCACCAGGGAGGCCCCTAAGTTAGTTTTTAAAAGACTGTTTTCACTCATGAGCCACAAGGGTGACCACTAAGAGAAGAACCTTAAGTACTATCTCTTAAGGGAGAAGAGTATTTTCTATATGGAAACATTTCCTTGTAAAGTCTTGAGAGAAGTAAATGCATTAGATCTGAGTTTTTTTTTTTTTTAAGACTACATACATAATATCCAAAAAGATTAGGTTACAAGGCAAATGGAAGGGAGAAGACATTTGTAAAGACACAAGTGGGTAGAAAGAGCTGCCAGACTATATGTTTTAAAGAGGCATTTTACGTTTACAACAAAATTGAGAGGAACGTACAGAGATTTCCCCTGAACCCTCTGTCCCCACACATAGAAGGCCTTGCCTGTGATCAACACCTTCCACCTGAGTGGTGCATTTGTTACCAAGGAGAAACCTAGATTGACACGTCAAAATCACCCAACGTCCATAGTTTCCCTGAGGGCTCACTCTTGGTGTTGTATATCCTAATTCAAAGGGTTTGGACAAATCATAGACAGTGTTGTCACGTCCCTAAAAATCCTCTCTGCTCTGCCTATTCATCTCTCCCTTCACCACCCCTGACAGCCACTGAGCTCCACTTTCTCCATAGTTTTGCTTCCTCCAGAATATCATATAGCTGGAATCATACAGCACATAGCCTTTCCAAATGGGCACCTTTCACTAGTAACATGTATTTAAGATTCCACCGTGGTTTTTTGAGGCTTGAAAGCCCATTTATTTTTATTTTTTATTTTTTTAAAGATTTATTTATTTATACAAGAGCTGGGGTACAGGCCAGAGGCGTGGGAGGGTAAGAGAATCCACCAGAGACAGAGCAGGGAGCAGACAGGCAGAAGGATCGAAATATACTGTTGAGGGGAGTGGCGGGCGAGACAGGAGAGGTCTGCCGCACCATGTGGGAATCTCCCTGGCCTGTCAGGAATCGAACCGGTGCCGTGGAGGCTGCAGACAGCTTCACAGGGCTGTGTTCAACCTGCTGCACCACCGGGGAGGCCCCCCATTTATTTTTAGGGCTAAATAATATTCTGTTGTCAGGATGTGCCACAGTTTATTCATTAGTTCACTTTCTGAAGGACATCTTGGTTGCTTTCAAGTCTTGGCAATTATGAATAAAGAATAAAGCTGCTATAAATATTTGTGTGCAGGTGTTTGTGTGGACATGTTTTCAGCTCCTTTGGGTAAATACCAAGGAGAAAGATTGCTGGATAATGTTTGCTTTTGCAAGAAATTGCCAAACTATCTTCCAAAGTGATTGTATCATTTGGCATTCCCACCAGCAATGAATGAGAGTTCCTGTTGTTCTGCGTCCTTGCCAGCATTTGGTGTTGTCAGTGTTCTGGAGTTTGGCCATCCTATTAGGTGTGTAGTAGTATCTTCTTGTTTTAATTTGCATTTCCCTGATGACATCTGATGTGGAGCATCCTTTCCCATGTTTATTTTCCAGCTGCATATCTTTGGTGAAGTGTCTTTGACTTATTTTTTAGTTGGGTTATTTTTTTTTTCTTACTGTAGAGTTTTAAGAGTTTTTATATATTTTAGCTAGTAGTCTTTTATCAGATGTCTTTCACAAATATGTTCTCCCAGTCTATGACTTTTTCTCTTTCTCTTGACATTGACTTTCGCAGACTGTTTTTAATTTTAATGAAGTCTGTGTTATCAATTTTTTCTTTCATGGATTGTGCCTTTGTATGTAAAAAATCATCACCACCATCCCCAAGATCATCTAAGTTATCTTTAAGGAGTCCTTTAGTTTTGATTTTACATCTAATATTTTAGTTTAGTTTGGTGAAGATTATTACTTCTGTGAGTAGCTTCATTTTTTCATGTGGATGTCCAATTGTTCTAGGACCATTTGTGGAAAGGCTGTCTTTGTTTGCTTCATTGAATTGCCTGTGCTCCTTTGTCAAAAGTCCATTGACTGACTTATGGGAATGGATCTGAATTTTAAAAAAACCCAATTTGCAGCAGAATCCCCCTTGAGTTGCTATCAAAATGCTG